>NC_081354.1:7500-307500 GCF_030684315.1 Stegostoma tigrinum
GTGATGCAAACATCTCATGAGCTCTACGAACTTTGTTTGAATCAACAATACCTACATGGTTGGTGGTCATTTCTTTATGGAAATGAAAAAGACTTATACCTCCTTCTCGTCAAAGCTTGGTAATGTTTGACATATTTAAACAGATCCCCACGAGGCCTCTGACCACAATAGATTTGCTCTTCATTACTGTCCTCATCACTAAACCCACATTTTACCTCTGCCTCTGCCATTTTAGGTCAACTTTCCATTTTCACAGCCAACTTCTGAAGTTCAAACAACTCTTTTGCCTTGTCTTCTGTGTCATTATCCCTTTCTTCTGTTTTTAATCATAATTCAAACTGTTTCATTTCCTTTTTGTATTCAAGCTATTTTAATTCTTTTGCTCTTCATTTTGCTGAAATTATCTTTCTCTTTTGCTTTTGCCTCATTCGTTTTGTTCTGCCAGAGATATTTTCTTTTCTTTTGCTTCTATTTCAAGCTGCTTCATTTGCAATTGAATTTAAGGTCTTCCAATAATTCCAACTGCATTCTTGGTAATTGTAAACGCTTAGCTATTGCCGCAATTATCTTCCCTTCCATCATAGGCAATCACAATTTCAACTCATCTGCCAATTCCAAAAGCTTTACCTTACTTATCATCTGTAAACCACCCAAAGTGACTTCTGCTGACCCGGCAAACTCAGCCTCTAAAAAAGAGCCATTATTACATAGGCACACCCTATTTAAACAAACTGAACACCTGAAAAGGGAATACCAAAACTCCCCATTCACAGTCATTGAGTTCAATAATTCTAAACCAAACCGGGAATTACAGAATTTGATTCCAACAGGAGCCCCCAATTTCTTATGAGCCAGCCAAAGCCCCCTCAAAATATATCAAGGAGACAGCATGGACCCTGACTTTTATCTTACTTAAAGGTAAATATAAGGTGCCATGTTCTAGATGTGATTCAACTGGTCAAACTACTAGGCTTCAAGCAAAACACACTTTATTCTTACACCACAGTTAAAGTACAAACAACAAAAAGACAATACTTAATACTTGAAAATACTTTATGAAAGAATATGTTATTTAACTACTAATCAACAACTGTTACAAACATCCCCGGAACACACCGCTGGCAAAGGCAAACTCAGCGAAACAGCTATCTCCAGTCCAGGAGAAAGGAATTCCAAAAGATACAATCCAGTAGCAGAAAAAGAACTCAAACTTTTAGCTGCAGTAGACAGGCAGCCAACTTGCCAAACGCCCAACTTCAACTGAAAGCAAAACTAAAACCCTGGGTCCAAGACAGCCTGACTCCATGCACTCATGTTTCTCATTAAAAAAAACTAAGCTCCAATCTGTTTATCCATTGCTTTTGAAGCATTCCTTCACCACTGTACACACCTCTTTGCAAGAGAAACAACACAGAACAGATCCTTCTCAAAGGCACATCATCACACATGTCCCATGGACATGATACAGTCGGGATGGTAGTGCCTGGGATACTTGCTTGTAAGGTATGATTTCATGAGTATGACAATTCAGGCCATTGGATGATTTACTCAATGAGATAGTGTTTCTAATTTTGGCACCAGACCCCAGGTGTTCAGGAGGAGGACACCACAGGGTCACTAAGACAATGTTTGTTATTGTCACTTCTAGTACGTATGCTTTGATTACACGGCACAACTGAGTGATCTGCTGAACCACTTCAAGTGTCAACCAAATATTTCGTAGGTCTGAAATCACACATTGGCCAGACTAGGTTGACACAGCAGAATACCTTCCTGAAAAGGCTACGTGAATGTTATGGGTTTTATGATAATTGGCAATGGTTTCTTGATCATTAGATGTATAATTTCAGACCTGACAGAACCTGCTGCTATCAATACAATGGCTACAACAGCAGGTCAGAATCTACAAATACTTCAGCAAGTAACTCACCTGCTGACTCCCCAAAGCCTGTCTACAATCTACAAGGCTTACATCTGGGATGTGATGGAATACTCCCCACTTACCTGGATGAATGAAGTTCCAAAAGCACTCAAGTAGCTTGACACCATCTAAGTCAAAGCAGCCCATTTTTCTGGCACCATACCCACAAACATCCGTTTCCCCTACTACCAATGCTCAGTAGCGGCAGTGTGTACTGTTTACAAGATTCACTGCAGAAATTCATGAAGGCTTATCTTCCAAACCCATGTTCACTTCCATTTTAGAAGGACAAAGGGTAACAAATACCTGAGAACACCACCATCTGCAAGTTGTCAATTGACTCAGTATCCTGACTTGGAAATATAATGATCACTGTTCCTTCAATCACTGGGTCAAAATCCTCGAATCCCATCCCATCTTCACCACCAGCCACCCCATACCCCAACTGCAATTTGGTTGTACCAGTAGCAGTTCACCACCAGCTTCTCAAGGTGGTGATAGGTAATTAGGGAGAGGCATGAATGCTGACCAGCCAACCCACAGCCCTTGAGTGAATTTTAAAAATTGTAACTGAAGTCACGAGACAGGTTGACGAGGGTTGAGCAGTGGATGTAGTGTACAGGGACTTCAGCAAGGCATTTGATAAGGTTCCCCACGGCAGGCTCATTCATAAAGTCAGGAGGTATGGGATACAAGGTGATTTGGCTGTCTGGATTCAGAATTGGTTGGCTGACAGGAGGCAGAGAGTGGTTGTAGATGGTAAGTATTCTGCCTGGAGGTCAGTGCTGAGTGCTGTGTCCCACAGGGCTCTGTTCTTGGGCCTCTGCTCTTTGTAGTTTTTGTTAATGACTTGGATGAGGAAGTTGAGGGGTGGGTTCGTATGCTTGCTGATGACACAAAGGTTGGAGGTGCCATTGATAGTGTCGAGGGCTATGGCAGGCTTCAGCGAGACATTGACAGAATGCAGAGCTGGGCTGAGAAATGGCAGATGGAGTTCAACCTGGATAAATGCGAAGTGATGTATTTTGGAAGGTCGAACTTAAATGCTGAATATAGGATTAAAGGCAGGATTCTCGGCAGTGTGGAGGAACAGCGGGATCTTGGTGTACAAGTGCATAGCTCCCTCAAAGTTGGCACCCAGGTGGATAAGGATGTTAAGAAATCATATGGTGTTTTGACTTTCATTAATAGGGGGATCGAGTTTAAGAGCCGCGAGGTTATGCTGCAGCTCTACAAAACCCTGGTGAGACCACACTTGGAATATTGCGTCCAGTTCTGGTCGTTCTATTATAGGAAAGATGTGGAGGCTTTGGAAAGGATGCTGCCTGGACTGGAGGGCTTGTCTTATGAGGAGAGGTTGACTGAGCTCGGGCTTTTCTCTCTGGAGAGAAGGAGGAAGAGAGGTGACCTGATCGAGACGTACAAGGTAATGAGAGGCATGGGTAGAGTTGATACCCGGAGATTTTTCCCCAGGGCAGGATTGACTGCCATGAAAAGTCATAGTTTTAAGGTGTTAGGAGGAAGGTATAGAGGAGACGTCAGAGGGAGGTTCTTCACCCAGAGAGTTGTGAGCACATGGAATAGTTTACCTAGTGGTAGTCGTGGAAGCGGAGTCATTAGTGACATTTAAGCGACTGCTAGACATGCACATGGACAGCAGTGAATTGAGGGGAACGTAGGTTAGGTTATTTTATTTTTGGATTAGGATTATTCCACGGCACAACATCGTGGACCGAAGGGCCCGTACTGTGCTGTACTTTTCTATGTTCTATGTTCTTCTATGAATATAAATGTGCTAGTAGAAAAGCACAATAGCAAATTGAACTTAACCCACGTATAAGCCATGACTCAAGGGATGGCCATCACCAGCAAACAAGAATGTTTCACCATTGCAAAAATCAAAGGATTTTCAACTCATGGACTTTTGATTTTCAGCTTGTCTATATTCCTTCTCCATGTAAATATTATTATCTACCTTTAGTCAGTCATGATCATGATTGGGGTGTTGCATGTTTGAAGGGGTACATCTTAAATTGCATAAATTAGAAATCCTTTCTGTTCACAGTTCTTGTTAAAGTTAAGAGCTTTACGATAAATAGCCATTTTTACAGCTACCGAAGCAAACTGATGTAGTTTGCTTTTCACCTGGGTAACAGTCAGACAAACTGAGTTTTTGTGGTCTCACTTGGAAGTCTTAAATGTGCGTGATAGCCTCTGGAGCAGTGAGACAAAATTAGTGGCACATTCTTCACAGTTAAGTCACAACAATCAGCTTACTACGTAAAAAGGACCTGGGGAAGATTATGTGTATCAGTCTTTAAAGGTGGCAGGACATGCTGAGAGAGTAGCTGTTAAGGCAAATAGAATTTACAGCTTCATATGTAGAAGTCTCCAAAAACAAAAGTTATGGTGAACCTTTACAAAGCTTGGATTAGGAAAACATTGCCTTCTTTTCACCACCCTTCAGGAAATGCATATCTTTGAGACAGCAAAAAGGAGATTTATTAAAATGGTACCAGGGATGAGGAGTTTTAGATACAAGTGCAGGTTGGCTAAGTTGCAGCAAAGGAGATAGAGCGGTGATGTGATATGAGTGTACATCATGTTATGTCCAAATAAAGTGGATTATTGGTGGATGTGGAAACAGACAATGTTTTAGACAAGATAAGCAGGTACGGATGATTGTGAGGAGAGTTTTATTTCTACACAACTGGTAAAAACATTGAACTTGCTGCCTACTTAGGTAGAAGCAAAGATGATTGAGTGATTTCAAAAGAAAACTGTACGGATTAAGTAAATCAATGGATTTGACCGGAAGAGGCTACATTCACTTTTACACTATGACAGGCTACCGAATTCAAGCTGGATTTCTATAAAGTTGCTGAGGTTTCAACATCCTTAGTTAAGTGGGGGAGGCAACGACCTGGTGGTATGATCACTGAACTGTAAATAGAGACCCAGATAATCTTCTGGGCACCCAGGTTCAAATCCTGCCATGGCAAATGGTGGAATTTGATTTCAATAAATATCAAGAATTAAGAATCTAATGATGACTGTGAATCCATTGTTGATTGTCAGGAAAAGCCCATCTAGCTCACTCATGTCTTTTAGGGAAGGAAACTGCCACCTTTGCCTGGTCAGGCCCACATGTGACTCCAGGCCCACAGCCATGTGGTCAACTCTTAACTGCCTTCCGGGTAATTAGGGATGGACAATAAATGCTGCCTAGCCAGTGACACCCTCATCTCATGAATGATGAAAGAAAAATCATCACTGCATTCAAAAGACAAGTGGGGGTGAAAACCATACCATACTCTGTAATATCCAGAAATGCCCGGTGAGAAAAGGAAACTTTTAACCTCTTGCATTCACTTCTATGAATACAGCTGGCTTATATATTGGAAACTGCAAAATAAAGACTGACTGCATTATCACCACTCAAAAACACAAGTTTCTAATGTATGTTTTTCTTGTGCACAGTAATTACAGTCATGTGCATCTGCATTCGTTTTGATTTAAACAGATGTGCAGAGATTTCTGTTGCAAATCTTAACCGTTATTAAAGGTTCTCCAGTCCCAATGTTCACTAATTAGAAACACACAATGTAACTCTTACAGCAAATTATACAGTAGAAGCGTACAGTGATTAACCTATTACAAAAGCTTCTAATATTATCATTAAATGTGCAACCCAGTGCCGATCATGTGCAAACAGTATTGATTTTTCCAAACCCAAGCTGTTAAAACAATAAGTTGACATTTCAGGTTGGGACCCTTCTTCAGAAAAACCCAACCCGAAATGTCAACATTCCTGCTCCTCTGATGCTTCCTGGCCTGCTGTGTTCCTCCAGCTCCACACTGTTATCTCTGACTCCAGCATCAGCAGTTCTTACTATCTCTTTGTTAAAACAATGATTTCTTTATATTGAAAAAGTTTCTACATCACAATCAAATATGACCCGATAGTAGTTTAGTAAAAATATTACATCAAATACAATGATGTAAAGGAATTCAAGGCAGAAATAGAAAAATTGTGTGCAAATTCACTCCTCAGTAGATCACCAACTGGGTAATAAGTTCCTTGGCATCCTGCATACTTGTTGGTATTTGCGATCCATCTTCAGCAACATGTGTTCCAATGAGGAAAAGCTTCCTTTTATCACCTAAATTCGCAAGGGAAAGCTGCTCATGGATTTCTGAAATAGTGCAGGCTCCTTTAATATCCTGTAAGACACAATAACACTAAATCTTACAGACAAACAATTACCCCCTTTAACATTTTATGACAAATTCTAAATTCTTTGATAATTTCTGGAAAATGGGACACAAAACAGAGTAAACCATTTAAACTGCAGCTATGTGAAATTAAGAGCTAAAATGTTGAATGACAGATTGTTAATTCGCCAATATGTATATACAATATGTATATAATATTCTTCCATTACTTGTTGCAAAATAGATTAATTCAATCGATAACATTTCTGTTCACAAACAAAACTTCCAAAATCATGATGACAAGCTCCGATCAAGCTGCTTCTACAACTCGCCTCAGTATGCATGCCATCAAGGTCCATTGATCGTTCCAGATTTCTGCTCCTTCCAGCATTATTTCTCAGTTATTAATTACTTTCATACTTTCTCCTCTATTCATTCATACGTACCTTCACATTTCTTTGTAAAGTTTGAAGCAAATACACACTTAGTATTTGACATTCCTTCATTCTTCAAATAAAAGTGGTTTTCTTCTTTAATTGTCCCTACCCAGGCTCTTTTACAAAAGGAAGCTTTGACAATCATTAAATTGTAGATTTACTACAATGATACCGGAATGTAAAGGTTTAAGTCTGAGAGGAGATATTAAACAAACCATGGAATTTGGAAGGTTAAAAGTTCATTAATATTTTCAAGAAATTATGGGGAACAGAGAATATATAGGGAGAAACCATTTAGCACAATAAAACAATATTTCCATAAATAAGATGTTGTGAATTCAACTAAGGATAAGGCTTTTTTGGAACCTGGTAACGATGTAATGAGGCAGATTCAATAAACGTAGGTACAAGTTACTGCAGATGTTGGAATCTGTACTGAAAACAACAAATGCTGGAGATCAGTGGGTCAGACAGCATCAGGTTTAATTATCGATCTCAGAATAGAAGGTAGTCCTAGGGAACAAAGATCATTACATGGAATTTAGCTTTCAGTTGGAGAGGGAGGAACCTGGGTCAGAAACAACTGTACTATACTTAACAAAAACAAAGTTGCTGGAAAAGCTCAGCAGGTCTGGCAGCATCTGTGAAGGAAAAAAACAGAGTTAACATTTCAGGTCCGGTGACCCTTCCTCAGAACTGATGGTAGCTAGGAAAACTGTCAGTTTATATGCAGAAAATAGGGAGGTGTGTGGGGTGGGGAGTAAACAATAGGATAAGAGCCCGAAGAGGGAGAAAGACATTTGGACGGACCAAGGAGTTGCTAACGATCACGCTGGGAGAGTGTACTAAAATGAAATAAGACAATTACTTAACGATGAAGGCAGAATCGGCTAGTGTGGAATAGGAAAGCTCTTCATCAAAAAAAAACAGCTGAAGAGCAATGGCAAATGATTAAGAAGATAGCCCCTAATTTACTGCAAAGTTATATTCCAGTGAAGAACAAGGATTCTAGGCATTGGTCAACCATGGTCAGTTCATCAAATGAAGTTAAAAGGACAGTATCAAATTATAGTCTCATGGAGATATATAAGCACGGTAACAGATCCTTCAGTCCAACCTGTCCTTGTGACCAGACATCCTAAATTAATCTTGTCCCATTTGCCAGCATTTATCCATTATCCCTCTACACCGTTCCTATTCATATACCCATCCAGATACTTTTTAAAAGCTGCAATTGTACCAGCCTCCACCACCAGCTCTGGCAGTTCATTCCATACATACACCACTCTGGGCATGAAAATGTTGCTTCTTAGGTCTCTTTTATACCTTTCCCTTCTCATCTTAAACCTCTGCCCTCTAATGTTGGGCTCCCCTACCCTGCAAAAAAGATCTTTGCTATTCACCATATCCATGAACCTCATGAATTTATAAATTTCTATAAGGTCACCCCTCACCCTCCAATGCTCCAAGGAAAAAAGGCCAACCTATTCAGCCTCTCCCTATGACTCAAACCCTCCAACCTTAGCAACATCCTCGTAAATCTTTTCTGAACAATTCCAAGTTTTACAACATGCTACCTATAGCAGGGAGACCAGAAACGAACGCAGTATTCCAAGTGGCCAAACCAATGTCCTGTACAGCCACAACATAACCTCCCAACTCTTATACTCAGTGCACCAACAATAAAGGCAAACATACCAAGCACCTACTCTACCACCCTGTCTGCCTGTGAATCCACTTCCAAGGAACTATGCACCTGCACCCTACAGTTTTTTTTTGTTTCGCAACACTCTCCAGGACAAAGAGCAAAGAACAAAGAAAATTACAGCACAGGGACAGGCCCTTCGGCCCTCCAAGCCTGCGCCGTTCGAGATCCTCTGTCTAAACCTGGCATCTATTTTCTAAGGGTCTGTATCCTTTTGCTCCCTGCCCATCCATGTACCTGTCCAGATACATCTTAAAAGACACTATCATGTCTGCGTCTACCACCTCCACTGGCAAAGTGTTCCAGGCACCCACCATCCTCTGTGTAAAGAGCTTTCCACGCATATCTCCCATAAACCTTCATCCTCTCAGTTTGAACTCATGACCCCTAGTAATTGAGTCCCCCACTCTGGGGAAAAAGCTTCTTGCTATCCACCTTGTCTATACCCCTCATGATTTTGTAGACCTCAATCAGGTCCCCCCTCAATCTCGGTCTTTCTAATGAAAATAATCCTAATTTACTCAAGATAATCCTAATTTACCTAATTTACCCTCTGATGAAGGGTCTAGGCCCGAAACGTCAGCTTTTGTGCTCCTGAGATGCTGCTTGGCCTGCTGTGCTCATCCAGCCTCACATTTTATTATCCTAATTTACTCAACCTCTCTTCATAGCTAGTGTCCTCCATACCAAGCAATATCCTGGTGAATCTCCTCTGCACCCTCTCCAAAGCGTCCACATCCTTTTGTTAACGTGGCGACCAGAACTGTACGCAGTACTCTAAATGTGGTCAAACCATCTGATCAAAGCCCCCATTGTACTGGGGCAACGTTCTTCCCTGACCACTACACTACCAATTTCGGTATCATCTGCAAACCTGGGCACAGGCCTCCAGTCCAAAGAGCAACCACTACCACTGTCTCCAGCCTTCAAGTCAGTTATATAGCCTAATGGCTAGTTCTCCCTGTATTCCATGTGATTTAACCTTGCTAACCAGTCTACCATGCGGAATCTTGTCAAACGCCCTACTGAAGTCCATACAATGTCCACCACTCTTCTTTCATTAATCTTCTTCAACACTTCTTCAAAAACTCAAAAGAAAAATTTACAATGTGGCAAAAATTAGCGGTTTTCTACATTTCCATGTAATCCAGAGTACTGGAAAACTTTAAAAGCCAAGAAATGATTGCCAAGAAATAATAAGATGGGAATAAACAATGAGGGCAACTAGCAAGTAGCATAAAAACATACAGTAAGCGCTTCTTTAAATATATAAATAGGAATATAGAAGTCAAAGTGAACATAGGCCTCAGAGAATGAGGCCTGGGAAATAATTCAGAATGAATAAATGGCAGGGGAGTTGAAAACGAACAGCATTCCAAAAATACTAATTAATCAAAAGCAAAAATGGTGACAGCCATTGGAGGGATGGGGAGAAAATAAACAATGATTATTACTAGAGAAAAATGTATTCATACACCTTGACGCCTTTAAATCTAAAAGTGATAAAAACTATAGGCCATTATTTAACATCTTCATTGGGAAAATGTGAGAGTACATTATAAAGGACGTTATAGTAGAGAATTTGGAAGTGCATAATATTAAGCAGAGTCAGCATGGCTTCACGACGGGGAGCCAGCTCATGTTATACATTTGGATTTCCAAAATATGTTCAATAAGATATCGCACGTAAGGCTACTTAATATAAGAGCTCATGGTGTTGGGAGCAGTGTTTTAACATTGATAGAGGAACGGCAAGAAGAAGAATAAGTAAATAGTATGTAAATGGGGAAAGCTGCAGCACTGGAGGATTTGGGGGCTGACATGCTTAAACAGAATAAGGTAGCACATAAGTTCAATCCGAAATACGGAAGGTTAGTCACTTGCAAAGGAAACTTGTAGGTGAGATGGACCTGCTGCCATTGTTTTTCTAGATGGTAGTGGTCATCAGTTTGACAGGAGTTGTCTAATGAGCCCTGGTGAATTTCTGCAGTGCATCTTGTAGATAGTAGGAACACAGGGACTGGAGGAGGTCATTCAGCCCTGAAGCCCGTCTACCATTCATGATCTTTGGCCCCTATTTTTAATGCTTTTGCCTAACTTTCCCAGAATCAAAATTAACAGCTGCTCCTGTATCAACTGCTGTTTGTGGAAGAGAGTCGCAGAAGTCCACTCCATTTCACGTGTAGAAGAGCTTCCTAATCTCTCTCGAGAACAATGTGACTCTCATTTTTAGACTAGGTCCTCTAGTTAAAGAATATCCAACTTATGGAAAGAGTTTGTCTTTACCTACTCCGGCTTTTTCTATTAACCACTTGAAGACTTTGACCAGATCACCTCACAGTACTCATGTGGGGCCTAACCAGGGTTTTTGTACAGTTGCGGTATAACTTCTGCATTCTTACACACCAGACCAGCATTCCAGTAGCCTTCTTGGCCTGTTTGTAGCATTTTGAAGATCTATGCACCTGAGTCCCCAAGTCTGCTTGGCATTTTACTGTATTTAACTTCATACCATCTAGAAAGTACTGTGCTCTTTGGTCTAAAATGGACAACCTCACACTTGCTTACATTGAATACCATCTGCCACAGTTTTGCCCATTCTCCTAGTCTATTAAGACATCTTTGACATTTTATGCTATTGTGTATGCACTCTACAATCCCACCTTACCTCATATCAGCAGCAAATTTGGTTATATTACTTTTGATACTATTATCAAAGTCATCAAAAAATAACGTGAATAATTGAGGCCCGAACACAGATCATTGTGGGACACCACTAGTCGCTTCCTACTTTCTGTCACCTGTTAATTTCCCAGCCATGTCAGTAATTTGCCCTCAATTTCATGGGCTTCTACCTTTGTTGATAGTCCCTTAGGTGGGACTTTTTAAAATGCCTTCTGGAAGTTCTACAAACAACATGAACAGATATTATCTAGTCCACTAACTCAGTCAACTCTCCAAAAAATTCAATGAGGTATTTTGGGCATGACCTATCTGTCATGAATCCATGCTGGCTCTCTCAGACTAACCAAAATTGTTTTTGATGTGTTCAGTTGCCTTGATTATACATGCCAACAATTTCCCCACCACAGATGCTAGGCTAACTGGTCGTAATTCTCTTGTCTTCCTCTTTCACCCTTCTCAAAAAGCGGTGTGACAAGTGCAATTAACCAATCCAGAGGGACAACTCCTGAATCTAGGGAACTCTGCAAGATTGTAATTAGGGTACCTACAACATGCTTCCCTTCTTTGAACACACTATAGTGGAAACTGTCAGGTCTTGGGGATTTAACACTCTTTCATTCCATTGTTTCATTGATACCAATGTTTTACTTACTTTAGTTCCATTTAGCCCCTGTTCCCATTTAAACATGACTTCTTCAAGCTATATTCTTTTCCTACTGCAAATACTGAGACAAAGTCTTCATTCATGATGCAAATGTGGGTGGAAGTTGCTTTTATGCAACCAACTATGGCAGTGTTAGGCAAGGTATAAGTGAGGAAATTAAAACTTACATGTAACATGGGTAACAAAGCAATAATAGAGGACTTCAGTTTACATACATACTGGTCAATGTTCTCTCTAAGCTGTATAGGTGCACACAGGTGCTGCCGCTCCAATGTTCCATCTTGGCGGTCAGCATCAGAGGCCCATGCAACTGGTAAGAAAATTAGAGTGAACACCAATGCTGGTAAACCTAATCAGCACAAAAGCTGTGAATTCCTAGAGTCTGGTCCAGATGCGTTTTGGAGCAGAACACTCAAGAACCAACGAGGGTTCAGGCTACTTTGGATGTAGTTCTATGCAGTTCAGAGGACTCAATGATAACGCTGCAGAATGGGCTCTTAATAAGGAAAAAGTGCCCTTAAAATGACGGAATTTTACATTAAGTTTCAAAATACTTAAATCCAAACAATGAAGTAAACTTGAAGGCAAGGGTCAAGTTACCTATGGTAAACTATGAAAATTGTTATGATCCAAATGATTGTTATACAGGTTAAGTCAGATCCCAAAGCGAAACTTGGCTTGATAGATTGTAAGTTTTATTTTTACAAACTGGTTATCATGGTCAGCCATTGAACATATTCAGAGGCTGCCTCATGATAAAAGATCAAAATGTATTATATAATAAAAGAGATAAAGCAATTTGAAAATATCATAAACAGCAAAATGAAAAATTCACTCAAATTTTCCAACAATATTTGAAACACTCAATCCCAGTGGAGTATTACTCCTACCTTCACTTTAATCTCGTCACTGACAAGGCTGGAAGTCTTTTCCTTCCAGACTTTCTGCATATTCATCAGTTATGATCAATTTCATCTCTCTCAACAAGTAATGGGTTGCAGGGCTAGGAAGTGTATGCAGGAAAGTGGAGTTGAGGCAGAGATGAGATCAGCCATGACTGTATCAAATGACAGAGAAAACTTGAGGGGCTGAATTGCCTATTCTTGCTTTGAGTTCCTATGTTCTCTCAGAAACATGAAAGTACACGTTAACCTATTATTTTTTCTTCCTGAACCTTTGGAGTAAATCAGGTTCTTTTCCAGTTTTTCTCTTTTTGACAGCTTAATAAAAATTTAAACTACCAAGTAGGAAAATAATTCAGCCCCTCATGCCTACTCTATCATTCAATAAGATCATGGTTGATTGCTCTGCATTTTGAATCCCACATTCCCATCTACTCCCGATAGCCTTTGATTCCCTTGCCAAGTAAGAATCTATGTACCTCTATCTTAAAATCCCAACTTTCACCAACTCCTGAGGAAGAAAGTTCCAGTCACATAACTCCAAAAGAAAAAAAATTTCTTCACCTATGGCTTGGAAGGGGATCCCAATTCTCCTAGTTCTGGACTTGATCTCCAAAGGAAACATCCTTCCCACATCACCTTGTCAAGGCCATTCAGGATTTTATACATATCAATCTAGTCATCTTCCACTCTTATAAACTCTAGTCAGAACAAGCCCAGCCTGTTGAAATTACTTTCAGAAAAAAATCCAGTCATCATTCCAGGCATCAATTGAGCAAACTGCCTTTGAACTGCCTCCAACACATTAAATATGATTATTTGCTCGAGGGGTCAGACCTTGAAGTTAGTTGTAGGTGGATTCTTGGAGCCAAAATGAATCATGGGATTATGGGAATCAGATATAAAAATGGAACTGAAACCCACGATCAGCTATGATTGCGTAAAATGGTGAAGTAGGCTCAACAGACCATACAGCATACTCGCATTCTTATTTCTTGTATTCGGCAAAGTGTAAGCCATAAATCTGGAAAGCCCGCAGCTAGTTATCTCTTTACTTATTCAACAACTGCACCCAAGGTAGATCAGGTACCATGGCACAATAAACGTGGAAACGTCTTCTCAAAGGTGAGGATATCAATTTTTCCAATCAATTGCATACATTTGTAATTGCTACAATATGATCTACCAATTTGACAAATAGCCCCTCCCAAATGTGCAGATTAAGAAATTTCCATTAAAATAATATCTGTACATATTTATTATTCTTAAGGGGTGGATCATCAGACAAACTTATACATGGTCCGCAGGCTGCAGTTTAGAAATAATTGTAGTGGAAATAACCCCATTTGTAGATGGAGGACATAATTATCAAGAATGGTTATATACTGGTAAATGTGTTCATGTTAACTTTTTTGTTGTGAACAATAATAAGGCACATACCTGTTTGTTGGCTAAAACAACAACAGGAAGTGTTTCATGTCCTCGGACCAGTTGGTGAAGTTCTCTCTTAGCAAGTGGCAGCTGATTACGGTCTGCTGAATCCACCACATAAACCAAGGCCTGTGATCCCGGTAGGTAAGTGGACCAACATTTACGCAGAGATTTACTGCCGCCAACTTCAAGAGAAAACAGAATACATAATGAACCAGACTGGAGAGTACTGAAAGACAAGCACGTTATAATATTTAATTGTTTTGAAAAATAGCAATCTAAAGCTCCAAAGATCGTTTGGACCATTCTCTAGCCATAGTGGCTCTTCAACAAATTCCCTGTAGCTTTTCCAATGTGTCCTTAAATTTTACTCTTTAAAAAAATGATCTACTTCCTGTTCAAGAGCACTCCAATTCAATTACTGTCTATGGCCACGAATTTCATGTGCACTCTACACAAAACTCTTCCTTTACCCTTTAGCTCATAATTTCATCCTATCTTGTTCACTGGCCAGCAGTAACAGATTGCTTTATTTACATTATTTAAAGCCGTTTAAACCTAAACAGCATATGCTTTAGTGAAAAGAACCCCAGTTTCTCCAAAGTAAAAGAATATTGGAAGCTCTCAGGTCTGGCAGCATTTTCGAAGGAACCAAATTAAAGTTTTGACTCACACAATAATTCTGTTTTTCTCTCCACAGCTGCTGCCAGACTCAAGGGTCACCGGGCCCGAAACATTAACTCTGTTTTCTCCTTCACAGATGATGCCGGACTTGCTGAACTTTTCCAGCAACTGTGTTTTTGTGTTGTAATTTCTTGCATTTTGTTTTTATTGTAGTTTCTCTAGTTCAGTTATTGAAGTCTATATTGCATTCTATTCCAATGAATCTCTACATCCACATGAATTTTACAACCCCAAATGAAAAACACTCAAAATTAGACAACTTTCTAAGTGTCCTAAATAATTCTTTCTACAGGTTTAACATTATGAAATCTTTGACCATATCATCTGGAATCCTTCATTTTCTTATTTTTATTGAACTTTTCCCTCTCTAACTTCTCCACATTTTGCACTAAAAAGTGAATGCTTAATTATATTGAACTATCTAACAGATTAAAATTAGTCAAAAATAAAACAGTTATGGTATTACTGAAAAAAATGCTTTGTTGAAACTTGAGTTAGTATTCTTGTGAAATGTCCTGATCTTGCATTCACCAAGACAATTCACAAGAATATCAACTGAAGGGATATTCCTTGAATCTGTATTCTTGCAAGTTGTCAAGATAAATATATGACAAACAGATTCAACAAACTATTTTTTCCAGCAATACTCAAGTTTCATACTTCCAAGTACACAGTTATGACTGACTTTCATTACTCTCAAACTAGACCAGGCTTCCTCGTGACTGTGTTCCCTGTTAGCTATCACAAAGCAAAATCAGCTTCAGATTTAGGCAGTCTGCAATGGACTAAGTAGAGAAGGGTCCAGAGCTGCTATTTCAGTTCACCATAAAGTAAACTCCAACTCATTGCTACTGGATAGCTTTTATTTAAATACTCATGTTCATGTGCTCACAATATTATTTTAGAGGCTTCTGTCAATGGAAACGCAGCAATGTATAGTCTGCACTGTTCTAAACATAGCATGCAACATTTCTAGCACTGCTTCAAATGAGTTTAAAATGTTATAGCTACAACTAAATGAAGAAGCGCCAAGATTACCTGTTCTGACTGAGTGGTAGGCATATCAACCAGGTGGGCATGGGAGTTTGGGACATTTTTACAATGATTACAACACGTGATTTTGTTGTTACAACATAAGGTCTTGGATGCATTAAAAAAATCTTGGGACTGGGGTGTAGGCCTACCTTAAAGAATGTCTCCTGTCCAGGAATACGCATGGACAAGGCAAGTAGAAGTCACGAATAGTGATTTAGCTTCATTTCAATGCCTGGAGCAGGTCAAGCTGCATACATCCCTCACCCAAGCAGAGGCCTGGAAATTCTGGACAATGTTTCTGGGAATCTGGAGCCTGAGACCCCAGCCATTTTCTTTGTACTCATTTAACTGTTTTCCTTCTCACTAACTAGGAGCAAACTATAGAAGGTTTATAAATAAGCATTAATATGGCATAACCAGATATGAAGACCTTCAAAATGGAATGACATCTGTGTCATCGTCCTTTCCCATCAGAGGTTAACTGGCTAACATTTTGACTTACCTTCTAAAAATTCTATCTCAGCATCTTCAGTCTTAACACACACACTGTTAAACATCGCAGTAGGCCCATGACTCCTTTTGACTGTGTTGGTAGACAGACTGTGCAGAACACTTGTTTTCCCTGCGCCATCAAGCCCAACGACAAGAACTTGCTTTGTGTTTTCCTCATCCTTTAAAACCAAGTTTAATTCAGACAAACAGTTTGAGGTAAATATGGTCTGTTGCAAAGTATTCTACAAATGGTAAATCAATATACAGGGATGTTCATTGTAGAGTACAACATAGAGTACACGCCTACAGTCCACATTTAGGCCTTCCCAATTTGGTCCCAGCCACGACAATGTCTACATTCAGAACATTGAGATCCTTCAAAAACTTTCTCCCTGAGATGCCGGAAACACACACTTGCAGCGATGCACCCACATCTCCTGGCACTACAATCAAGCCTACCCCAGCTCAGAGCCTCCCTCTCCCAGACCTGCAAAGGACCTCTCCTGTTTCTTTATTTTTCGTAGGATCCACAACCTGAACTCACAATTCTACTCAGCTTTATTGGACACTAAAAACTGTAAGTACAGTAAAATTACTGGTCCCTGCCAGCCAAATTGGGATTCCTCTGCCTCCCTAATCCCCAACCCTACCCAGGACCTTCCCCACAATGTGCCCGCCACCCTTGGCCGAGAACCCACAGATGACATCACATCCTCCGCCGCCGGGCATGCCACTTCCGTTACACCGAATGCCACCGCCTCCATTTCTGAGGCCAACACCACAGCACCTGCTGACATCGCTGCTGCTGCCTACCAGGGTCCGCCCACCACAGACGCCAACATCGCTCTGCCCACCACCTCCACAGCCAGCAGCTCCAGAGCAGATAGCAGCACCTAGCCCTGTCGAGTCTTCACCATCACCCCAGACCTCCCCCTTACTGAGGACGAACAGTCCGTCCTCAATACAGGGCTCACTTTGTCCCCCTCAACCCAAACATCAACGAATATCGCTCACGCTTGGACGCTGAACAGTTTTTCTGCCACCTCCACCTCTGCACTTACTTCTTTAACCGTGAGGCTAACTCTCCCTCTACTGACCCCTTCTCCTGCCTCCAACGCACCCCATCCTCCTGGACACCACCCCAAGGCCTCCTACCCTCCCTCGACCTCTTCATCTCCAACTGCCATCGAGACATCAATCGCCTCAACCTCTCCACCCCTCTCACCCACTCCACCCTCTACCCTCTACCCTGCAGAACGTGCAATCCTCCACTCCAATCCATAAAACTCACCATAAAACTCACGACAAGGGAGGCACAGTTGTAGTATGGCACACTGACCGCTACATCGCCAAGGCCAGGCGCCAACTATCCGACACCTCCTCCTACCACCCCGTTGATCATGACCCCACCCCCGACCACCAAACCATCATCAAATTCATCACATCAGGTGACCTCCCACCCACAGCCTCTAACCTCATCATTCCCCAACCCCGCACCGCCAACTTCTCAAATCCCAAACATCTCAGACGTCCTCATTTCTCAAGGACCGCAACTTCCCTCCCCCTCAGTCGTCGAGAACACCCTTGGCCGTGTCTTCCACATTTCCCGCAACTCATCCCTCACACCGCCTCCCTGCAATAACTACCAAAACAGAATCCCCCTCATCCCCATGTACAACCCTACCAATCTCCGGATCCAACGCATCATCCTCTGACACTTCCGCCATCTGCAATCCAACCCCACCACCAAAGACATTTTTACAACTCCACCCTTATCTGCTTTCCACAGGGACCACTCTCTCCAGGTCTCCCTCGTCCGCTCCACACTCCCCTCCAGCCCCACCACACCCGACACTTCTCCCTGCAACCGCAGTAAGTGCCACACCTGCCCCTACACCTCCCCCCTCAAACCCATCCCAGGCCCCAAGAAGACCTTCTACATCACGCAGATGTTCACCTGCACATCTGCTAATGTGGACTACTATGTGCGCTGTTCCCGTTGAGACCTCCTGTACATCGGGGAAACCAAGCGGAGGGTTGGGGGCCGCTTTGCAGAACACCTACGCTTGGTTCACACTAAGCAACTGCCCTTCCCAGTCGCGAACCATTTCAATTCCCCCTCCCATTCCTCAGAAGACACATCCATCCTGGGCCTCCTGCAGTGCCAAAACGATGCCACCCGAAGGTTGCAGGAACTGCAACTCATGTTTCACTTGGGTCAGAAGCAACTGTGTTAAACATAATAAAAGGTAAGTACAAAGAAATGAGAGCAAAGTCAGCTAGAGCAGACTGAGAAAAAGAGTAGAGCAGCAAAGGCGGATGAGGAAAAATGGCAAACATTTCAGAAAATAGATCATGGCTCACTGCAAAGATATACCCCAGTAAAAAAGGACTCTAGAAAGGGATAAGCCAACCATGTTTAAACAGGGAAGTTAAGGATTGTATGAAATTAAACAAAAAAGACAATATCACTAAGATTAAATAGCAAGCCAGACGATTGGGAAAAATTTTACAAATCAACAAAAGATAACATTTCAGGGTTAAATTTGTAAATAATATGAAGACAGACAGCAAGAGTTTCTTTAAATATATAAAAGGGAAGCGTGAGGCCAAAATGAACATAGACTCTCTAGAGAATGAGGCTGGGGAAACCAGAAAACGGCAGGGGAGTTGAATAAATACTTTGCATCAGTTTTCATAGTAGATGACATGAAGCATTCCAAAATTAATTAATAATCAAAGGGCTTAAGGAAGAGAGGAGGTAGATACAACAATTATTGCCAGAGAAAAGTGCTACAGAAACTAATAAAGGTACAGAGTGATAACTCCCCTGGACCCGATAGAATGTATCCTAGAATATTAAAATAAGCAGCTGCAGAGATAATGGACAACTGGTAATAATCTTCCAAGAATCCTTAGATTCTGGAAAAGTCCAGGGGACTGGAATTCTCTGAGTACAACACCTTAATATAAAAATGGAAGGAGGCAAAAATGAGTTAACCACAGGCCAGTTAGCTTAATGTGCATTATTGGGAAAATGTTAGCACCTATAAGAAAGGATGTTATAGCAGAGCATTTAAAATTATATAACATGATCAAGCACCAACATTATTTCATAAAAGGGAAATGTACTAGAATGCCTTGAGGAAGAAACAAACACAACAGATAAACAAGGAGCATTGAATGCAATATATTTGGATTTTTAGGAGGCATTTGATAAAGTACCAAGAGTTAATCTACTTAAGAGTCGATAGTGTTGGAGGCAGTATATTAGTACGGATAGTGGATAGTAACTAATAGAAGACAAGAGTATCATGATAAAGGGGAGGGTGCATTTTCAGATTGGCAACCTGCCACAAGATCAGTGTTTGAGCCCACAATTATTTACAATATATATTGATGACGAAAGTGAGTGTACTGTCATCAAGTTTGTGGATGACTCAAAAATAAGGTGGAAAGGCAAGGGGTGAGGTTGTTACAATGAGTCTACAGAGGGATACAGACAGGTTAAGTGAATGGACAAAAACGTGGCAGATGGAAAGTTATACACTTTGGTAGGAAGAGGAGTTGAATATTAGTTAAATGGAGAAAGACTGCAAAAAGTTACAGCACAAAGGGATTTGGAGTCCTTGTGCATAAATTGTTAAGCCAGCATAAAGTAATGGAAAAGCAAATGGAATGATGGGCTTTATTTCAAAGGAAATGGAGTTTAAAATTGCTAATTCTTGGTAAACTACACAAAGCACCAGTCAGACCACCGCTGGAACACCGAACATTTTAAGGCCCTTTATATGAGAAGTGATATATTACTATTGAAGGCAATACAAAGGTGGTTCACTCGGTTGATACTGACATGGAAGGAGGCCGTATGGGAAGAGGTTCAATCGGCACTCATTGGAGTTTAGAAGACTGACAGGCAACGTTATTGAAACCTACAAGATTCAAAATAAGAGGTCACCCATTTAAGGTAGAAATGAGGTGGAAATTTTTCTCAGAGGGTAGTGATTCTGTGGAATTCTTTGTCATAAAGCGCTGTAGAGATTGGGCTGTTATGTACGTTCAAAGCTGAGACATACAGACTTGAAATTAATAAGGGAATAAAGGATTATGGGAATGGCAGGAAAATGGAGTTCAGGATTATCAAATCAGCCAACATCTTATTGAATGGTGAAACAAATTCAATGGACTGAAAAGTCTATTCCTCCACTTACACTGTACGGTCTTATGTTTTATCTATTTTATTAATCATACTGCTAGTTGCTAAGTCAATTAGAATCTTAAGAATAAATCTTAGTCATTCAAAAGACACTGAAATGGTCAATCCATTTCATCCAATCTATAGGAAGATTAGAACATAGAACATAGAACATTACAGCACAGTACAGGCCCTTCGGCCCTCGATGTTGGGCCGACCTGTCATACTGATCTCAAGCCCATCTAACCTACACTATTCCATGTACATCCATATGCTTATCCAATGACGACTTAAATGCACCTAAAGTTGGCGAATCTACTACCGTTGCAGGCAAAGCGTTCCATTCCCTTACTACTTTGAGTAAAGAAACTACCTCTGACATCTGTCCTATATCTTTCACCCCTCAATTTAAAGCTATGCCCCCTCGTGCTCGCCGTCACTATTCTAGGAAAAAGGGTCTCCCTATCCACCCTATCTAACCCTCTGATTACTTTGAATGTTTCTATTAAGTCAACTCTCAACCTTCTTCTCTCTAATGAAAGGAGCCTCAAGTCCCTCAGCCTTTCCTCCTAAGACCTTCCCTCCATACCAGGCAACATCCTAGTAAATCTCCTCTGCACCCTTTCCAAAGCTTCCACATCCTTCTTATAATGCAGTGACCAGAACTGTACGCAATACTCCAAGTGCGGCCACACCAGAGTTTTGTACAGCTTTACCATAACCTCTTGGTTCCGGAACTCGATCCCTCTATTCATAGAAGCTAAAACACTGTATGCCTTCTTAACAGCCCTGTCAACCTGGGTGGCAACATTCAAGGATCTGTGTACATGGACACCGAGATCTCTCTGCTCATCTACACTACCAAGAATCTTACCATTAGCCCAGTACTTTGCCTTCTGGTTACTCCTACCAAAGTGCATCACCTCACACTTGTCTGCATTAAACTCCATTTGCCACCTCTCAGCCCAGCCCTGCAGCTGATCTATGTCTCTCTGCAACCTACAGAATCCTTCGTCACTATCCACAACTCCACTACCTTAGTGTCGTCTGCACATTTACTAACCCATCCTTCTACGCCCTCATTCAGGTCATTTATAAAAATGACAAACAGCAGTGGACCCAACACTGACCCTTGCGGTACACCACTAATAACTGCTCTCCAGGATGAACATTTCCCATCAACTACCACCCTCTGTCTTCTTTCAGCAAGCCAATTTCCGATCCAAACTGCTATATCTCCCACAATTCCATTCCTCCGCATTTTGTACAATAGCCTATTGTGGGGAACCTTATCAAACACCTTGCTGAAATCCATATAAACCACATCAACCGGTTTACTCTCATCTAACTGTTTGGTCACCTTCTCAAAGAACTCAATAAGGTTTGTGAGGCACGACCTTCCCTTCACAAAACCGTGCTGACTATCCCTAATCAATTTATTCTTTTCTAGATGATTATAAATCCTATCTCTTATAACCTTTTCCAACACTTTACTAACAACTGAGGTAAGGCTCACTGGTCTGTAATTACCAGGGTTGTCTCTACTCCCCTTCTTGAACAGGGGAGCCACATTTGCTATCCTCCAGTCATCTGGCACTATTCCTGTAGACAATGACGAGTTAAAGATCAATGCCAAAGGCTCGGCAATCTCCTCCCTGGCTTCCCAGAGGATCCTAGGATAAATCACATCCGGCCCAGGGGCCTTATCTATCCTCACCCTCTGTAGGATTTCTAATACCTCTTCCTTGTGAACCTCAATCCCACCTAGTCTAGTAACCTGTATCTCAGTAATCTCCTCGATAACATTGTCGTTTTCTAGAGTGAATACTGTTGAAAAATATTCATTTAGCGCTTCCCCTATCTCATCTGACTCCACACACAACTTACCACTACTATCATTGATTGGTCCTAATCTTACTCACGTCATTCTTTTATTCCTTAAATACCTATAGAAAGCCTTAGGGTTTACCCTGATCCTATCCGCCAACAACTTCTCATGTCTCCTCCTGGCTCTTCTGAGCTCTCTCTTTAGGTCTTTCCTGGCTACCTCATAGCCCTCAAGTGACCTAACTGAGCCTTCACATCTCATCCTAACATAAGCCGCCTTCTTCCTCTACAGCTTCCTCCCTGCCTGACAGGTACATACTTATCTAGGACACACAGGAGCTTTTCCCTGAATAACCTCCACATTTCTAATGTGCCCATCCCCTGCGGTTTCCTTCCCCATCCTATGCTCCCTAAATCTTGCCTAATCTCTTCGTAATTGCCCTTCCCCCAGCTGTAATTCTTGCCCAGTGGTATACACCTATCCCCTTCCGTCACTAAAGTAAACACAACAGAATTGTGATCGCTATCACCAAAGTGCTCATCTACTTCCAAATCTAACACCTGGCCGGGCTCATTACCTAGTATCAAATCTAATGTGGCTTCGCCCCTTGTTGGCCTCTCTACATACTGTATCAGGAAGCCCTCCTGCACACACTGGACAAAAACTGACCCATCTATAGTACTCGAACTATAGTGTTCCCAGTCAATATTTGGAAAGTTGAAGTCCCACATGACAACTACCCTGTCTCTCTCACTTCTATCGAGAATCATCTTTGCTATCCTTTCCTCTACATCTCTGGAACTATTCGGAGGCCTATAAAAAACTCTCAACAATCATTCTATCCAGGTGCATAACAGCCTGGTACAGCAACTGTTCTGTCCAGGACCGTGAGAAACGACAGAACATAAGAACATAGAACAATACAGCGCAGAACAGGCCCTTCGGCCCTCGATGTTGCGCTGGCCTGTGAACTAATCTAAGCCCCTCCCCCTACACTATCCCATATAATGAATGCTGCACCAAGCAGTAAACCTCCAAACACAGTTAGAGTCTGGCGAAGAGCTCCAAACAAGAAACGTTGGTGATCCCTATTCAGATATTAACAAAATTTATTACACATTTCTAGCATGTACAATTATATTTCCGGCTTCCAAATATTTCCTATATGGTTCAGTGTTGGGGCCGCAACTGTTCACCTTATACATTAATGACTTGGATGAAGGGACTGGGGGAATTCTGGCGAAGTTTGCCGATGATACAAAGATAGGTGGACAGGCAGGTAGTACTGAAGAGGTGGGGAAGCTGCAGAAAGATTTAGACAGTTTAGGAGAGTGGTCCAGGAAATGGCTGATGAAATTCAATGTGAGTAAACGTGAGGTGTTGCACTTTGGAAAAAAGAATACAGGCATGGACTATTTTCTAAATGGTGAGAAAATTTGCAAAGAAGAAGTAGAAAGGGATCTAGGAGTGCTGGTCTAAAGGTTAACTTGCAGGTAGAGTCCGTAATTAAGAAAGCGAATGTAATGTTGTCATTTATCTCAAGAGGGTCGGAATATAAAAGCAGCGATGTGCTTCTGAAGCTTTATAAAGCTCTAGTTAGGCCCCATTTACAATACTGTGTCCAATTTTGGGCACCACACTTCAGGAAGGACATACTACCCCTGGAGCATGTCCAGCAGAGATTCACAAGGATGATCCCTGGAATGGTAGGTTTAATGTATGATGAATGGCTAAGGATCCTGGGGTTGTACTCATTAGAGTTTAGAAGGTTGAGGGGAGATCTCATAGAAACTTACAAGATAATGTATGGTTTAGAAGGGGTGGACGCTAGGAAGTTGTTTCCGTTAGGCGGGGAGACTAGGGCCCATGGGCACAGCCTTAAAATTAGAGGGGGTAAATTTAAAACTGAAATGAGACGACATTTCTTCAGCCAGAGTGTGGTGGGCTTGTGGAATTAATTGCCACGGAGTGCAGTGGAGGCCGAGACGTTGGATGGCTTCAAGGCAGAGATCAACAAATTCTTGATCTCAGAAGGAATCAAGGGCTACGGGGAGAGCGCAGGGAAGTGGAGTTGAAATGCCCATCAGTCATGATTTAAATGGCAGAGTGGACTTGATGGCCGAATGGCCTTACTTCCAGTCCTATGTCTTATGGTCTTATGGACTCTAATCAGCCTAAGTAATCTGTCCTGAGGGCAAATTACATCTGAGAAAGAAATGAAACTTCAAAAATTAGGAAAGCTCAGGCACAATACTATCAGCAGTCCATGGTCACTGGCATGCAGTGAATGGACACTCTGACTTCAGCGTATCATTCAAAAAGATTCTAGGGCTTTATATTTTTGCTCATCAAGCTGAATCAATAAAATAACAAGGTTAGCCATACTAGCATAAAATACATCAACTGTATTTTGTATTTTAAAAACTGGCAAAAAATGGAAAATATTTTTAAATTATGATAACTCATTCAGAAGTCAAATCTGAAATGTGGAAAGTTGTGTGCACAGCCCAGACCAATTAGGAAGCCAACCTCCTATCCATGGAGTCAATAAATATGGAGCTAGAAAAGCACAGCTGGGCACTCAGCATCTGAGCAGCAGGAAAGTCAACGTTTTCAGTCCTGACAAAGGGTTTCAGCCCTAACATTGATTTTCCTTCTTCTCGGATGCTGTCTGCCCAGCTGTGCTTTTCTAGCTCCATATTTATTGACTCCATGGATAGCAACTGCACTCTGAAGAGAATTGGCAGACCCACAGGCAACTCAAGGCCCAGGTCCAACAAACCTGCAGCATAAAAAACAGGTCAGAGAAAGCACTGGAGGCCCAACAAATGGTCTACAACCACGAAATGCAGGACTACTTCTGCGCTGTCAAGACTACCTACAGGACAAACACCCAAGGCCCCCATCCCATTGCTGACCAAGGACAAAGTGACTCTTATCAAACAAAATTCAACATGTACACGGAGCAAGTTTCACTTGCCGATTAAAATCAAATTTTTAAAAGAATCCTTGTAAAGCCCTCCAGGTTAAAACATACCAAACTCAATGAAGGATTGGAGTGATAGCTTGGTTCAGTCACTGATTAAATTGACTCAGTAGAGCAAGAATGAGAGCTGTCAAAGACAACTCAGTTTCACAAAGCAGGTAATGACTCCTCTGCACACCACCACCCCCACTAACAAACCCCAAGCCCCAGCCTGCCCCCGACGCTCACGACCATCCCCAACACTCACGCCCCCTACGCACAGCCATCAAACCCTCACTCACCCCACACCCTACAAACCCCACTACCCACGCCACTTTTCCCAACCTCGGTTCCCCCCCCACCCACGCCCCTCCCTCTCCCGCCACACCCCCACCCAGACACTTCTCCCCCCACACCCCCCTCCAACCCATCCCCTAACCACTCTCCTATCGCCCCCACCCCACCATTCCTCGATCCACGAATCTGTCGCCGCGGACTCACCTGCGCTTGGATCGCCGGTCTATAATCTCCAAACAGACGGTCCCAGGCGACATAAATGATGCTTCCGACTAAAGCCACGGCCACTCCGAGCAGGCCCACCCGGGAAACCTGCTCCAGCATCGGGCAGCGGCAGCTCTCAAACACCGATTGAGCGGTAGAGACGGCGTTGATTCCGGCCTCGAAGGCTCTGCGTAGGCCGCAGTCCCGCTCACCTCAGTCAAGTTCAACCCCTATGAGCCGCCTCAACGCATTGTGATCCGGCACACTCGTCAGCCAGAGGCGCCAGAATCGCCCCGGCCCCGCCCACAGACCCGAGGCCCCGCCCCGTTCCCCGCCCCCAGAGTAGAGGAGCGCGCGCAGGAATCAAGCCCCAGAGCGGAGTCTGGGTATGCGGAGTCCAGGATAACAAAGTGTGGAGCTGGATGAACACAGCAGCCAAGCAGCATCTCAGGAGCACAAAAGCTGACATTTCGGGCCTAGACCCTTCATCAGAGAGGGGGATGGGGAGGGGGTTCTGGAATAAATAGGGAGAGAAGGGGAGGCGGACCGAAGATGGAGAGCAAAGAAGATAGGTGGAGAGGTATGGAGGGGATAGGTCAGTCCAGGGAAGATGGACAGGTCAAGGAGGTGGGATGAGGTTAGTAGGTAGGAAATGGAGGTCATTCCCAAAACCGGCCCAGCTCGTCCCCACCTCCTTAACCTGTTCTTCCTCTCACCTATCCGCTCCTCCCACCTCAAGCCGCACCTCCATGTCCCACCTACTAACCTCATCCCGCCTCCTTGACATGTTCGTCCTCCCTGGACTGACCCCTCCCCACCTGTCGTCTTCTCTATCCATCTTCGGTCTGCCTCCCCCTCTCTGATGAAGGGTTTAGGCCTGAAACATCAGCTTTTGTGCTCCTGAGATGCTGCTTGGCCTGCTGTGTTCATCCAGCTCCACACTCTGTTATCGTGGATTCTCCAGCATCTGCAGTTTCCATTATCTCTGGTAAGGGGAGGCCAGTCCCACAGTAGCTGAGAGCCAGTGAGGAGCAGACTGGAGGGTTGGAACGGAGCAGGGACGGTTGTTGAACTACGGTCTGCACAGGCTTGTACCTGACTGCCTTAAAGATATCTTAAAAGTATTTTATAGCTAATTATAAGACCAAAGAGAAGCAAGACCCACGATCGTGGATAGCACGTTTAGCAAGTTGGTCACACCGCAGATTAGGATTGCTGAGGGAGAAAGGGAATGGGTGACCAAAAGGCAGAGGAAGAGCAGGAAGGCAGTGCAGGAGTCCCCTGCGGTCATCTCCCTCCAAAACAGGTATTCCGTTTTGGATACTGTTGGGGGGAGATGGCTCACCAGGGAAAGGCAGCAGTAGCCAGGCCCACGGCACCATGGCTGGCTCTGCTGTACAGAAGGGCGGGAAAAAGAGTGCAAGGGCGATAGTCATTGGGGATTCAATTGTAAGGGGCGTAGATAGGCGGTTCTGCGGTCACAAACGGGACTCCTGAATGCTATGTTGCCCCCCAGGTGCACGGGTCAGGGATGTCTCCGATCGGCTGCAGAACATTCTGAAGGGGGAGGGTGAACAGCCAGTTGTCGTGGTGCATACAGGCACCAATGATATAGGTAGAAAACGGGACGAGGTCCTGCAAACAGAATTTAGGGAGTTAGGAGCCAAGTTTAAAAAGTAGGACCTCGAAGGTGGTAATCTCAGGATTGCTACCAGTGCCACGTGCTAGTCAGTGCAGAAATGGAAGAATAGCCAGGATGAATGCGTGGCTTGAGAGATGGTGCAGAAGGGAAGGGTTCAGATTTTTGGGACATGGAAACCAGTTCTGGGGAAGGTGGGACTATTACAAACTGGACGGTCTACACCTGGGCCGGACTGGAACCAATGACCTTGGGGGTGCTTTTGCTAATGCTGTGGGGGAGGGTTTAAACTAATGTGGCAGGGGGATGGGAACCAAATATTGGACAGAAAAGAGGTAGTAATGAAAGCCTGTAGGGAACTAGATAATGGAGTCAGTGTGACTAAAGGGAATAGTAGTTGGGGAGCAGATGATGAAGACAAAGGGACAGGTGGTCTGAGGTGCATTTGTTTTAATGCAAGAAGTGTAGTAGATAAGGCAGATGAGCTTAGGGCTTGGATCAGTACCTGAAAGTATGATGTTATTACTATTACTGAGACTTAGTTGAGGGAAGGGCATGATTGACAACTAGTTGTCCCAGAATATCGTTGCTTCAGGCGGGATAGAGGAGGAGGTAAAAGGGGTGGAGGGGTCAAAGACGATATCACAGCTGTACCAAAGGAGGGCCCCATGGAGGACTCAAGCAGTGAGGCAATATGGGTAGAACTCAGAAATAGGAAGGATGCAGTAACAATGTTGGGGCTGTACTACAGGCCTCCCAACAGCGAGCGTGAGATAGAGGTACAAATATGTAAACAGATAATGGAAAGGTGTAGGAGAAACAGGGTGGTGGTGATGGGAGATTTTAATTTTCCCAACATTGACTGGGATTCACTCAGTGTTAGGGGTCAAGACAGAGCAGAATTTGTAAGGTGTGGCCAGGAGGGTTTTCAAGAGCAGTATGTATGTAGTCCAACTCGGGAGGGGGCCATACTGCACCTGGTGTTGGGGAATGAACCCGGTCAGGTGGTTGAAATTACAGTAGGGGTCTACTTTGGAAATAGCGACCACAATTCCGTAAGTTGTACAATACTCATGGACAAGGATGGGAGTGGTCCTAAACGAAGAGTTCTAAACTGGGGCAAGGCCAATTATACCAAGATTCGGCAGGATCTGGGGAATGTAGATTGGGAGAAACTGTTTGAAGGTAAATCCACATTTGAAATGCAGGAGGCTTTTAAAGAGAGGCTGATTAGCGTGCAGGAGAGACATGTTCCTGTGAAAATGAGGAATAAAAAAGGCAAGATTAGGGATCCATGGATGACAGGTGAAATTGTGAGACTAGCCAAGAAGAAAAAGGAAGCATACATGAGGTCTAGGTGACTGAAGACAGACGAAGCTTTGGAAGAATATGGGGAACGTAGAGCGAATCTGAAACGAGGGATTAAGAGGGCTAAGAGAGGACATGAGATATTGCTGGCAAACATGGTTAAGGAAAATCCCAAAGCCTTTTATTCATATATAAAGAGCAAGAGGGTAACTAGAGAAAGGATTGGCCCACTTAAGGACAAAGAAGGAAAGTGATGTGCTGAGTCAGAGAAAATGGGTGACATTCTTAACGAGTACTTTGCATCAGTATTCACCAATGAGAGGGACACGACAGATGTTGAGGTTAGGGATAGATGTTTGATTACTCTAGGTTAAGTTGACATAAGGAAGGAGGAAGTGTTGGGTATCCTAAAAGGCATTAAGGTGGACAAATCCCCAGGTCCGGATGGGCTGTGTCCCAGGTTATTGAGGGATGCAAGACAGGAAATAGCCGGGGCCTTAACAGATATACTTGCAGCATCCTTCGATACGGGTGAGGTCCCAGAGGACTGGAGACTTGCTGACGTTGTTCCCTTGTTTAAGAAGGGTAGCAAGGATAATGCAGGTAATTATTGACCGGTGAGCCTGACATCAGTGGTTGGGAAGCTATTGGAGAAGATACTGAGGGATAGGATCTATTCCCATTTGGAAGAAAATGGCTGATCAATGATAGGCAACATGGTTTTGTGCAGGGAACGTCATGTCTTACCAACTTAATAGAATTCTTTGAGGACGTGACAAAGTTGATTGATGAGGGAAAGGCTGTAGATGTCATATACATGGACTTCAGTAAGGCGTTTGATAAGGTTCCCCATGGCAGGCTGATGGAGAAAGTGAAGTCACATGGGGTCCCGGGTGTGCTAGCTAGATGGATAAAAAAAACTGGCTAGGCAACAGGAGACAGTAGTAGTAGAAGGGAGTTTCTCAAATTGAAGACCTGTGACTAGTGGTGTTCCTCAGAGATCTGTGCTGGGACCACTGTTGTTTGTGATATACAATAATGATTTGGAGGAAGGTGTAGGTGGTCTGATCAGCAAGTTTGCACATGACACTAAGATTGGCAGAGTAGCAAATAGTGAAGGGGACTGTCAGATTACAGCAGAATATAGATAGACTGGAGTTGGGCAGATAAATGGCAGATGGAGTTCAATCCAGGCAAATGCGAGGTGATGCATTTTGGAAGATTCAAGGGCGAACTATACAGTAAATGGAAAAGTCCTAGGAAAAATTAATGAACAGAGATCTGGGTGTTCAGAACTTTTGTTCCCTGGAGGTGGCAATGCAGGTCAGTAGGGTGGTCAAGGCGGCATACGGCATGCTTTCCTTCATCGGATGGGGTATTGAGTACAAGAGTTGACAGGTCTTGTTACAGTTGTATAAGACTTTGGTTCGGCCACATTTAGAGTATTGTGTACAGTTCTGGTCGCCACATTACCAAAAGGATGTGGACATTTTGGAGAGGGTGCAGACGAGGTTCCACAGGATTTTGCCTGGTATGGAGGGTGCTAGCTATGAAGAGAGGTTGAGTAGATTCGGATTATTTTCATTAGAAAGACGGAGATTAAGGGGGGACCTATAGACAGGGTGGATAGCATGAAGCTTTTTCCCCCCCAGAGTGGGGGACTCAATTACTAGGGGTCATGAGTTCAAAGTGAGAGGAGGCAAGTTTAAGGGAGATATGCGTGGAAACATCTTTACGCAGAGTGTGGTGGGTGCCTGGAACGCATTGCCAGCGGAGGTGGTAGACGCATGTGTTAGCGTCTTTTAAGATACTTCTGGACAGGTACATGGATGGGCAGGGAGGAAATGGACACAGACCCTTAGAAAATAGATGACAGGTTAGACAGAGGATCTCGATCGGCACAGGCTTGGAGGGCCGAAGGGCCTGTTCCTGTGCTGTAATTTTCTTTGTTCTTTGATTCTGCTCTGCCAACAAGATGATAATTGATAAAAACTGAAAGAACTGTACATGCTGTAAATCAGGAACAGGAACAAAAAGAAAATTGCTCGAAAAACTCAGCAGGTCTGGCAGCATTCGTGAAGGAAAAAACAGTTAACATTTCGGGTCCAGAGACCCCTCCTCACAATGATAATTGATTTGATTGTAACTCCACACCTTGTATTCACACCTACCTGTGATAACTTTTCATACGCCTGGTTAACAAGATGTATCTGCTTCTGCCTTAAAAATATTCAAGGATTTTGCTTCCAAAGACTCATGACCCTCAGAAAAAAATTGCCTCATCTGTTTTGAGGGAATCCTAATTCTAGATTCACACTTAAGAGGAAACATCTCTTCACAGCCACCTTGTTCACAACTGCTGTTACAACACAGGGATAAGCAAGCCAAACCAAACCAGACTGACCAGCACAGATTCACACAGTGAACGTAAAACCTTCAGTGACCCTTAAAATTTTGTAATAATTTCTATCTGGACTTTATAAATTACAGAAACTAGACACCAAGTAACAATTTATTCTTTATCCTGTAATTTTAGCAGAGGAAAGTTAGACACGTTAACCTAATTACTGATAATAAAATGTGAGGCTGGATGAACACAGCAGGCCCAGCAGCATCTCAGGAGCACAAAAGCTGACGTTTCGGGCCTAGACCCTTCATCAGAGAGGGGGATGGGGTGAGGGTTCTGGAATAAATAGGGAGAGAGGGGTAGGCGGACCGAAGATGGAGAGAAAAGAAAATAGGTGGAGAGGAGAGTATAGGTAGGGAGGGGATAGGTCAGTCCAGGGAAGACGGACAGGTCGAGGAGGTGGGATGAGGTTAGTAGGTAGGAGATGGAGGTGCAGCTTGGGGTGGGAGGAAGGGATGGGTAAGAGGAAGAACAGGTTAGGGAGGCAGAGACAGGTTGGGCTGGTTTTGGGATGCAGTGGGTGGAGGGGAAGAGCTGGGCTGGTTGTGTGGTGCAGTGGGGGGAGGGGACGAACTGGGCTGGTTTTGGGGAGATTTTGAAGCTGGTGAAGTCCACATTGATACCATTGGGCTGCAGGGTTCCCAAGCAGAATATGAGTTGCTGTTCCTGCAACCTTCGGGTGGCATCATTGTGGCACTGCAGGAGGCCCATGATGGACATGTCATCTAAAGAACGGGAGGGGGAGTGGAAATGGTTTGCGACTGGGAGGTGCAGTTGTTTATTGCGAACTGAGCGGAGGTGTTCTGCAAAGCGGACCCCAAGCCTCCGCTTGGTTTCCCAAATGTAGAGGTAGCCACACCGGGTACAATGGATGCAGTATACCACATTGGCAGATGTGCAGGTGAACATCTGCTTAATATGGAATGTCATCTTGGGGCCTGGGATAGGGGTGAGGGAGGTGGTGTGGGGGCAAGTGTAGCATTTCCTGCGGTTGCAGGGGAAGGTGCCGGGTGTGGTGGGGTTGGAGGGCAGTGTGGAGCGAACAAGGGAGTCACAGAGAGAGTGGTCTCTCCGGAAAGCAGACAAGGGTGGGGATGGAAAAATGTCTTGGGTGGTGGGGTCGGATTGTAGATGGCGGAAGTGTCGGAGGATGATGCGTTGTATCCGGAGGTTGGTAGGGTGGTGTGAGAGAACGAGGGGGATCCTCTTTGGGCAGTTGTGGCGGGGGCGGGGTGTGAGAGATGTGTTGCAGGAGACGCGGTCAAGGGCGTTCTCGACCACTGTGGGGGGAAAGTTGCGGTCCTTGAAGAACTTGGACATCTGGGATGTGCGGGAGTGGATTGCCTCATCGTGGGAGCAGATACTGTCTGATTTAAACCAAGCGTCTTTGATTGTAACCCCCACTCGCACAGGCAGCCAGACAGAACTGAGGGATTAATTGAAAATAAGACTTGCAATTTGCCAGTTCGATAATCATTTCAACAACAAGCACCAGGTCTCTGTGGAATCCTTGATGCATTGTCGTCTCAGGATAAAAGACCGCATCTTTCCAAAGTCACTCATCAATACAAAGTTTCCAGCAGGCGCCAAGGAATATTCACAATTTTCATAAACTGGGTTTCTTTCCTAGAACATTCAACAATTCTTTAACTGAATATAAAACTAGGGAGAATAAAACAAACTCAGCACTCCAATCCTCAAGTTTCTAAGCAGATAGCCTTCTGTCCAAAAAATCCAAATAAACCTGGTTTGTTCTATGTTTTCTTTACGCTTTTTCAACGTTCGGTGCTTGGCTGGCCAGCACTGGCCTTTCCTTGATTGACCAATGCAACATTCAACCAGCTGCCAATCCTGAGCATAACACATGCTGATGTCAAAATATCTGCAGTATTCTTAGAATAATAATTAATGTGCAATTATCTTGCTGGGCCAGTTCCCATATGAAAACATCAGTTTGTTTGTTTGTTCTGTTTTTTGAACAAGGTGTTGGTCAAAGTTTGATTCTTAACTTCAGCTCCCAGTTCCAAACCAAAAATGAGGAAAGTAAAGAAATATCGATAGTCGCAATACCCCTCAGGATCTTCTATCTGTTGATCAACGGTGAATATTTACATTTCACCAGTTTTGAATAGTAACGAAACAGAACTTAACAACATGTTTAAACAAGCACAACAATTGCTTCACGTTAACTTTATTTTAGATTTTGGTAACAATTCTGCTAGACATTTCATTGTGTGACCACAAATCGAGCTAAGATAAAAATATACACTGATATCAATTACTTGCTTGGTTTTCAAACTAAAACTAATTGTCGTAACCAGAAGAGACTACATTTGGTATAAATTAAACAGTTAAATGAACTTCACATCAAATCCTTTATTATTAAGGTTTCCAACGTGTAGTACAATGATTAAGATTTAACAGTCTCTATACGCATATAGAATAGGTATTCCGCAATCTGAGCATCACCAGCCCCCTTTCCCACCTTTTTTCTTTTTTTGTTGCTGTTTTTTCTTGGAAGCAGCAGAAGGCTTCTGTTGCCGAGGTGGCACAATGTTGCTTGAAGATGCAACTGCTGCTGCAGTCCCAGGTCGTGGGGATGTGGGTGGGCTGTTCACAGTCTTGCTAGCATCGCTGGAGTAGACAGCAGAAAAGTCAGTAACGTAAGCTTTAAAGTACATTAACTGAATACATTCAATCATCTTGCCCGTACATTATAACATACTAAATTTACTAAACTTTTTTTAAGAGTTGTAATAATCTTGGGAAATCCCAATTTGCAACAATGCCAATACAAGGAAAACATTTACACTGTTTCAGAGATAAGTGCCAATTGGTTGGTATGAGATCAGTGATTGATAGAGGCATTAACATGCTGCAGTTAATAATTACTGACTATTAACTGCCAACAGTTAATAATATTTTAAACTAGGCAGGTTGACATGAGTGGTCAAGGAATTGCCCTGGTGGATGAACCAGTGAATGGTTGTCACCTGTTTCATTGAGTTGAAACAAGTGAAATGTACGCACAAGTTCTTTCATTTGCTGGACTTGGGTCAGGGCAACAAAGTGCTGGGTAATATGCACAACTTGGGTCATCTATGTATGTACAGGCTACCCAAGGTACACAAAACTGATGACCCTTTACACAAGACTTTATCTATAACTGGTTCTGCACAGCACTGTGACAATACAATGGCTTTAAGAGTTTTTTCTGAACAGCAGTTTTAAGACAGAAGTACTAAGCTGTCCATCCAGATCCAATAACGTAAACAGTTAGCAAGGCCTTGGATTTTTTTTCTTAAAAGTCGAAACAACAGAAGCAGCCTGAATGGGTGTGGTCAAGCTCATACAGAACCAGGATTCTTACCTTTCAGTAGTTGTTGCTAATGAGGTCTCAGCAGGGTTTGGAAGCTGCAGTATATCTCTCCCCGCTACACAGTTTCATGCAATTCCAGAAGCAGGAAAACACCAAGAAAAACAATCTATTTTTCTGAACTGGCTTTTTGCCAAGGGAGTGTTTATGGGATATTACTATATTGGAACAGTTATTGTTTACAGGAAGTTGTATGCACAGCCCAGACCATCAAGGAAGCCAACCTCCCATCCGAGGACTCCAAATGATATTTTTCATTGCTACAGAAAGGCTGCCATCATCATCCAAGACCTCTTCCACTGTTGATGCTCTGTTCGAAGCTTGAACACACACACCAACAGGTTTAAGAATGCTTCTTTCCTGACGTTATCAGACTACTGAATGAACCTCTCCAACTTCAAATAATGTTGATCTTGCCTTGTGGACCTCATGTGCAGCCACAACCTTTTATGCCTTGCTCTGTCAAAGCTCCCTATGATCGGTATATCCTTATTTACTATGATCTGGCTGGACTGCTCACAAAACATTTCACTACTTCGGTACATGTAACTACAATGAATCAAGCTAAGTTTTCCAAATACAGGCTTCTTTCTTCTGTCATATTTTAAGTATAGTGTACAAATAAAGTGCATTTTGCTTCAAATCTGGTAGTTTGACCAACTGAATTACATGCCAAATGCAACACCTTACACTACCTTCAAAATAAGAAAACTTGAACGACTAGACTATCTTCTGAATAAATTTTTAGGGGGGTAGTCTGGTCCATAACAACACGAACTGGTCAAATGTTGAGTAAATTGCTATAACAAATTTTATGCAAGTTTTCCACCTTTCTTAAAGATCATACAAATAGTGACCGTGTATTCATTTGACATTGCTAACCTATTTACTAACGTACTGAACATTGTAGAAAACAACACCATGTATGTCTGGAACAAAAACAGAAGTTGCTGGAAAAGCTCAGCAGGTCTGGCAGCGTCTGTGAAGGGAATAATCAGGAGTTAACGTTTCGGGTCCGGTGACCCTTCTGTTTTTATTTACCAACCCCCTCTAGGTCCTGCTGTCTCAAACATTTTTGTATAGATTCCAAACTAAACACATCTTCAATGGAATGGCACCTAATTTCCTATCCCTCGCATAGTTCCAATACGTAAATGTTTAAATCTGCAGCTGCATAGGAGAATTTTCTTTTATGTTTTAATGAGTTCCAACATGCACCATAACTTACATTTGGAATGGAACAGTCTAACAAGTTCTCTTTCCTCAAGGTCTTGTTGAGAAATCAGCCAGGGGATTCTCTACTACTGGCTACTGCAAACCTACCCTCAGTGGTCAGGATTGGGTTTATGGTTCCTAAACTTCCACATGAGCAACAGATGAAGCTAACTGTTTCACACTGTTACAGTGCAGTAGACATATGCATCATGTTCACAACTAATAGCATGCTGCTGTCAAGACAAAAAGACATTCTGACTATGAGAAACAGGAACAAAATTAAGATGTTTGACCCCTTAAGCCTACTCTGTCATTCAACTGGATCATGGCTGACATTCCTCACACCCACTTTCCTTGTTACCTTTGATTCCCCTACTGATCAATAATCTATCTCAGCCTTAAATATACAAAAGGACTCTGCCCCCACGGTTCTCTGTGGCAAGGAGTTCCAAAGAATCTAAAACCTTCAGAGAAGTAAATCCTCAGTATCTCAGTCTTATTTTGGAACCCCTTCATTCTGAGACCATTCCCTCTGGTCCTAGACTCTCCCATGAGAGGAAATATCTTCTCAGCAATTACCCTGTCAAGCCCCTTAAGAATCCTATATCTTTCAATGAGATTACCTTTCATTCATTCAAACTCCCATGAGAAAGTCCAAATCTGTTTAGCTTTTGCTCATAAGACAATCCCTCGAGACCAGGGATCGTCCTTGTGGACTTTCTCTGAACCATCTTCAATGAATAACCTCCTTCTTTCAATAAGGAGACCAAAGCTGCTCTCAGTATTCCAGATGTGGTCTCTCAAGCACCTTGTGCAGTTGCTGTAAGACTTGCTTATTCATATAATCCTTTGGTTAGACCGCACTTGGAATACTGCGTCTAGTTCTGGTCGCCCTATTATAGGAAAGATGTGGATGCTTTGGAGAGGGTTCAGAGGAGGTTTACCAGGATGCTGCCTGGACTGGAGGGCTTATTTTACGAAGAGAGGTTGACTGAGCTCAGACTCTTTTCACTGGAGAAAAGGAGGAGGAGAGGGGCCCTAATTGAGGTCTACAAGATAATGAGAGGCATAGATAGAGTTGATAGCCAGGGACTATTTCCCAGGGCAGAAAAGGCTAACACGAGGGGTCACAGTTTTAAGCTGGTTGGAGGAAAGTATAGAGGGGATGTCAGAGGCGGGTTCTTTACACAGAGAGTTGTGACAGCATGGAATGCGTTGCCAGCAGTTGTGAAAGCAAGGTCATTGGGGTCATTTAAGAGACTGCTGGACATGCATATGGTCACAGAAATTTGAGGGTGCATACATGAGGATCAATGGTCGGCACAACATCGTGGGCTGAAGGGCCTGTTCTGTGCTGTACTGTTCTATGTTCTATAATCCAACCCTCTTGATCTAAGGACGTGCCTTCCATCAGCCATCCTAATTATCTGCTGCACCCAAGTGCTCATTTTCTGCTTTTCATAATATGGACCCCCCAAGTCCCTTTGTATTGCAACTTTCTGCAGCTTTTCTCCATTTAAGTAATGTTCCCTCTTCAAAAATGAACAACTTCACATTTTCACAAAGTATACTCCATTCGCCAACTTTTTGCTCATTTAACCAATCAATATCCCTCTGTAAACTGTTTGTATCCCTCTGCATTAGGTATTGTTTCCTGGTGCTCCATGGTATATTGCTAATCAAGGAACATGCTTTCTTGGATCTGGTAATGGGCAATGAAGCAAGTTTAATAAATGACCTCAGAATAAAAGATGCCCTAGGAAGAAATGATCATAGCATGAAAGCATTTAATATTCAGTTTGAGTATGAAAAGCTTGGGTCAGAAACAACATACTTTAAAGGGAACTACAAGAAATTATAGAATTTTTCAAGGAAGTCTCAACCAGTGTGGATAGAGGGGAACCAGTAGATTTGTTGGGCTTAGACAAAAGGCATTCAACAAAGTAGCTCACAGCAAGTTAGTCATAAGAGGCCACAGTAGTGGAGGTAGCATATTGGCATGGTTAGAGAATTCATTAATGGGGAAGAAGCAGCAAGTGTGGGTAAATGGTTCTATTATAAGTTGATAATCTGTAACCAGTAGGTTCCACAGGAATCAGTGCTGGGTCTGCAACTGTTTACAATATATAGTGCAGGATTATAGGGAAAAAGGCAGGACTATGGCACAAAGTCATAAAGTTAAATTTTAGAGCCAATACGAACACTGATCACCTATTTTTTCTCTACAACTGTAGTCCTGCCAAAATAAACAAAATTAAATATTTAATTAATTTCTTATTTCCCTTCTGCAATTGTGTCTTAATTATTAGGTAAGAACTTAAGGCCTGTTTAAACTTTTACTTTATTTTTCTAAATTACAACATTTTACATTTCCTAAAGCAGTGACTCATGAACTGATCAACTTACAGCTTTCCTATGATGTGACTATTTTTCAAACTCAGCTTCTTCAGTGTTTTTTCAGCTCTGGGTCCACTCTCTCGTTTTAATGTTCGGGTCTAATTTCTCAATCTCTCTCTGTTTTCAGGCTTTTGTCCTTCTCTTTCTCACATTTTAAAGTTCTGGACCCACGCCCCCTCATGCAATTTTGAGGATGAGAATCCTCTCTAGCTTGCAATCTGTTTTAAGTCTCTGGGTCTGTTCTACATGTGTTGTTTTAAAGCTCAGGGGCAACACATGCTTGTGTTATATAAGAGCTCTGGGTGTCCTCTCCCTCCTGTGCTATTTTAAGGCTCTGGGTTCACTCTCCCACTCTCTGATTAAAGGTGCTGGGCTCTCCCAAATTGTGATCACGTTAGGTGGTTATTTTACTAATGGAATCAGCTCTCTCCAATTTTGCACAGTTCCTCAGATGTTACTCAGAAACACTTTTAAGGTCAACTGAGCAGTTGTGCCTTTCTGATGTCCTAGTCGAGTGCTTCGCCTGTTTTTCTTGATCAATGATTCTGGACTGGTTCAATAAAATTAGATAGCTAGCTAGGTAATTTCAGAGGGCAAGTAAGAGTCAATCATATTGTTTGACTATGGACTCTGACCTAGAAGTCATTCGTGGCCCAAATCCTCCAAATCCAGACCTTAATCCCAGATAATCTTGACCCACTTGCACTCATAGGGTGAATGTTAGGTGGAATAAGGGGCATCGGGGTATACTGCTCTGGGGCAGCATGGTGGGTCAGTGGTTAGCACTGCTATCTCACAGCACAGGGACTCGGGTTTGATTCCAGCCTTGCGTGACTGTCTGTGCGGAGTTTGCATGTTCTTCCTCCAGGTAGTCCAGCTCTCTCCCGCAGTCCAAAGATGTACAGGTTAAGTGGATTGGCCATGCTAAATTGCCCATAGTTGTCCAGGGATGTGTAATTTAGGTGGATTAGCCATGGGAAATTCAGGGTTACAGAGATCGAGTTGGGGGGTCACTTTGGGTGGGATGCCATTTGTAGGATTGGTGTGGAACTTTTGGGCCAAAAGGCCTGTTTCCACACTGCAGGGATTCATTCTTAATACTATGCTCCCTCAACTCCCCTTTAAAAGCCTAACTGTAACCCTAACCAAGCAGAGAATGGGGCTTGTACTCTTAAGTGCAACAAAAATCCTGCTCTCGAGAGCAGCTGGTCAATCTGTTTTGTTTGCAGTTCTAGTAGTCTCAACAGTGCCACTGTTCAGTAGGGGTTTTGTCGGGATGATAAGCAAGCCCACAGACGAGTGACAAGTCTGGGATCTTTTGGCAGGGACGAATCTGCAAGTCTAAGGAGTGCAGCAAGAGTGGTGATAAGGGCAGCTTTTGGAAGATAGATGGAGATGCACAGAAGAACAGAGTCCCCAAATTGCAAAAGGCATCATTGAATAGTGCACCCACTTCCTTTCTATTAACTCCGCATCCTTGCCCACCTGCAGCATGTTATTCGAATCAAGTGGATTGTTAACAAGCTCAATTATTTGGGAATCGTCATTGAAAACGGCAGGTGATAACTCCAGCACCCACTCACTCACTGGAAGCTGGTTGGCTCTTGCGCTTAAGTAGATTTGGAAATGTAAAATGTGGATCATGTCCCTTAATTACTGATCTGACTTGCTTAGACTTTCCAAATGGGGAGGTCTGGAAAGAGATTTGGTCTGACTTGGATTTATTACTTGGAAATTTGTGGAAACATGGATCTGAAGTTTCTGGGGCTGTGACAAGGCAAAAAACATGTATATCCCATAAGTTGTTCAAGCACTGGCTGTATTGTCTAAAACAGCTAAAAACAGATCATAGAGAAAGGTCAAAAATGCATGCTCCGAGAATCCTGGAATCTTAAAGCATAGGAAGATGTTCTATGCATCTGATGCAATCAGATTTCTTCCCTGTTCTTTGCCAAACACTCCGCAAATTTTTGATTATAGTATAGTTATTTTGTGCGTTAAAGTCATATCATGAGTAAGACTCACAGTTCTGCTGCTGCAGACAATGTTGCTCCTTGAGTTCCTTTCCCTATTGGTTCCTTCTTCTTCCCCTTCTTTCTCCCACGATAGTACGAACGTTCCCGCATGGGAAGCCATCGTTCTGGATCCGGAGGCACTTTAGGATCATAATTTTTGGGAAGCTTACCTACACAAAAGAAGATAAAGAATGATGTATGATGCGCTTTAATTTAATTCAATGAAGTGGTATCAATGTGAATATTTTCATCAGGTAATTTCACGTTGAACCAGGAGACTTCTCCAGATAGTTGCATGTCTACCAAAATTATTTAATTTTAAAACTCAAAAGCAGAAATAACCTTGGTGGCTAATGATAATAAGCAAAACCTGCTAATATTGAAGCAGTTCCTTCTACTGGTGAAGTTTGGCAAGACTATTACAACGCCAACAAATTTTCACACGATAAGTTCAACCATATCGTATTTGTTCAGGGGTCGGGTGAGATAGTAATTAAGCAGAAGAATGCAGTACTTGAACTTTTTTGGAATCAGTACAGATGCAAGGGGAGAAAAAGAAAGTTTCAATTAGCAGCATAATTGAGATTAGCTTTGTTGTTGTCTTCACATCTCTGCTGTTTTGAGAAGTGGCTGAGCTGAAACCAACTGTCACAAATGGAAGAGGAGACGTGGAAAACAAATAGAGTTGGTTGAGGGCTGGAGGACAAGTGGACAGGGAAGAATGGGCAGGTGATTGGAGGAAAGGGAAAGCTGCCTTGCTAACTGTATAGAAGGATAGACAAGGCAGATGAGCTCAGAGCATGGACAGGCTCCGAGGACTGTGATATTATAACCATAACAGAACCATGGCTGAGAGAAGGGCAGGACTGGCGGCTCAATGTTCCAGGATACAGAAGCTACAGGTGTGGCAGAAGTACAAGTAAGTGAGGAGGGGAGTTGTTCTTTTGATAGGGGAGAACATAACAGTGCTTAGAGAGGATATTCTGAAGGGGTCATCATGTGAGACCATTTGGTTAGAACTTAGAAACAAGAAGTGGATGGTCACTCTGGAGGGACTGTACTACAGACCCACAAATAGCCAGCAGGTGGCAGTGGAGCAAATGTGTGGATAGACTGCAGTTACCATTACGAACAATACAGTAGTATTGCTTGGAGATTTTAATTTCTCTTGTATTGACTGAGCCACCCACAGCATAAAAGGCCCAGACGAAGTGATATTTCTCAGATGTGCCCAAGAAAGTTTCCTAAATCAATACGTAGTGGGGCCTATCCGGGAAGGTGCAACACTGGACCTCCTTTTCGGAAATTAGGCCAGGCAGGTGACAAGTGTCAGTCAGAGAGCACTTTGGCTCCAGTGAGCATAACTCTCTAAGTTTTACCATAGTTACGGAGAATAATAGGACAGGTCCACAGGTTAAGGGGCTGAACAGGAGCAGGGCCAACCTTGGGACCATGAGGCAGGATTTCACAGAGGTCGAACACACAAGTCTGTTTGGAGAAAAAGGAACAACTGCCAAACTGGAGGTTTTCAGAAAGTGTGATATCAAGATTCCAGGCATTTTGAGGCTCTGGTCAGGAAAAAGAACAAGGCACACACTGCGTTTAAGCTATCGGGCTCAAGTGGATCCTTAGATGACTCTAAAGAGTATAGGAGTACACTTAAGAGGGAAATCAGAAGAACAAAAAGTAGGTAAGAGATGGACCAGGGAGATAAGGTGAAAGATAATGCCAACAGGTCCTACAGCTATATCATAGAACGTAGAACAATACAGCACAAAACAGGCCCTTCGGCCCACGATGTTGTGCCAACTGGTGAACTAATCTAAGCCCATCCCCCTACACTATCCCATCATCCTCGATATGCTTATCCAAGGACTGTTTAAATGCCCCTAATGTGGCTCAGTTAACTACATTGGCAGGCAGGGCATTCCACACCCTTACCACTTTCTGAGTAAAGAACCTGCCTCTGACATCTGTCTTAAATCTATCACCCCTCAATTTGCAGCTATGCCCCCTCATACAAGCCGACGTCATCATCCTAAGAAAAAGACTCTCACTGTCCATCCTATCTAATCCTCTGATCATCTTGTATGTCTCCATTAAATCACCTCTTAGCTTTCTTCTCTCCAATGAGAACAGACCCAAGTCCCTCAGCCTTTTCTCATAAGACCTTCGCTCCAGATCAGGCAACATCCTGGTAAATCTCCTCTGCACCTTTTCAAATGCTTCCACATCTTTCTTGTAATGGGGCGACCAGAACTGCACACAATATTCCAAGTGAGGCCGCACAAGCGATTTGTACAATTGCAGAATGACATCACGGCTCCGGAACTCAAACCTTCTACCAATAAAACCTAACACACTGTAAGCCTTCTTAACAGCACAATCAGCCTGGGTGGCAACTTTCAGGGATCTATGCACATGGACACCAAGATCCCTCTGCACATCCACACTGCCAAGAATCTTTCCATTGACCCAGTATTCTGCCTTCCTATTATTCTTCCCAAAATTGAATCACCTCACATTTATCCGTATTAAACTCCATTTGCCACCTTTCGGCCCAATTCTGCAGTTTATCTAAGTCTCCCTGCAACCTGCAACATTCTTCCACACTGTCCACCACTCCACCGATTTGTGTCATCTGCAAACTTACTAACCCATCCACCTATGACTGTGTCCATGTCATTTATAAAAATGACAAACAGCTGTGGTCCCAAAACAGATCTTTGAGGCACACCGCTAGTAACCTGACTCCAGGCTGAATATTTTCCATCAACCACCACTCGTTGCCTTCTTACAGAAAGCCAGTTTCTAATCCAAACTGCTAAATCTCCCTCAATCCCTTGCCTCCGCATTTACTCTATTAGCCTACCATGTGGAACCTTATCAAAGGCTTTACTGAAGCCCATGTACACCACGTCAACTGCCCTACCCTCATCCACATGCTTGGTCACCTTCTCAAAAAACTCAATGAGGTTTGAGAGACACAACCTGCCCTTGATGAATCCGTGTCGACTATCTCCAGTCAAATTGTTGCTTGCTAGACGATTATAAATCCTATTTCTTATAATCCTTTCCAAAACGTTTCCTACAACAGACATAAGGCTCACTGGTCTATAATTACTTGGGTCATCTCTACTGCCCTTCTTGGACAAGGGCACAACATTTGCAATCCTCCAGTCCTGTGGTACTAAACCTGTTGACAATGATGACTCAAAGATCACGGCTAAAGATTCCGCCATCTCCTTCCTAGCTTCCCACAGAATCCTCGGAAAAATCCCGTCCAGCCCAGGGGATTTATCTACCTTCACACCTGCTAGAAATGATAACACCTCCTCCGTACTAACCTCAATCCTTTCAATTCTAATAGCCTGTAACTCAGTCTTCTCCTCTACAATATTCTCCTTTTCCTGAGTGAAAACAGATGAGAAATATTCTCTGATCTCCACAGGGTCCACACACAACTTCCCACTTCTGTCTTTGACTGGCCCTCTCCTTAGCCTAGTCATCCTTTTATTCCTCAAATACCTGTAGAAATCTGTAGGGTTCTCCTTTATTCTACCTGTTAACGACTGCACGTCCCCTCTTTGCTCTTCTTAACTCTCTCTTTGAATCCTTCTGAGCTAATCTGTAGACTTTCCATTGCCTCATCTGAAACATCTCATCTCAACGTCACATAAGCGTCCCTCTTCTGCCTAACAAGAGATACAATTTCTTTAGTAAACCGCGGTTCCCTTACTTTATCACTTCCTCCTTGCCTGACAGGGACATATCTATCAAGGACATGCAATATCTGTTCCTTAAACCAGCTCCATGTTTCAAGTGTCCCCACCCCCTGCATTTTACTACCCCATTCTATGCCTCCTAAGTCTTGCCTAATCGCATTATAATTGCCCTTCCCCCATCTATAACTCTTGCCCTGTGCCATGTTCCAATCCCTTTCCATCGCTAAACTAAACGTAACTGAATTATGGTCACTCTCTCCAAAGTGCTCACCTACCACTAAATCAAACACCTGGCCTGGTTCATTACCAAGTACCAGATCCAATGTGGCCTCCCCTCTTGTCAGCCCTTCGACATACTGTGTCGGGAAACACTCCTGCACACATTGGACAAAAACTGATCTATCCGACGTACTAGAGTAATAGCATTTCCAGTCAATGTTGGGGAAGTTAAAGTCTCCCATAATGACCACCCTGTTCCTTTCAATCCTGCCCAGAATTGTTTTGCCAATCCGCTCCTCCACATCCCTGGAACTTTGCGGAGGCCTACAAAAAAACTCGCAGCAGTGTGGCCTCTCCTCTCCTGTTTCTGACCTCAGCCCATACCACCTAAGTAGACGAGTTCTCATCAAAAGTTCTTTCAGCCACCGTTATACCGTCCTTGACTAACAAAGCCACACCTCCCCCTCTTTTACTACCTTCCCTGATCTTTATGAAAGATCTAAACCCTGGAACCTGCAACATCCATTCCTGACCTTGCTCTATCCATGTCTCCGAAATGGCCACAACATCGAAGTCCCAGGTACCTATCCATGCTAAAAGCTCACCTACCTTATTCCAAATATTCCTGGCGTTGAAGTAGACACACTTCAAACTAGCTTGCTGTCTGCCAGCACACCCTGTGACAGTGAAATCCTGTCCATGTCCTCCCTACTCTCATCCTCCTGTGTACTGGAACTACACCACAGGTTCCCATCCCCCTGCTGAGCTAGTTTAAATCCACTCGAATAGCACTAGCAAATTTCTCACCCAGGATCTTAGTACCGCTCTGGTTCAAGTGAAGACCATCCTGTTTGTACAGGTCCCACCTTCCCCAGAATGAGCCCCAATTATCCATATACCTGAAACCCTCCCTCTTGTAGCTTCCGTGCAGCCACATGTTCAGCTGATATCTCTCCTTGTTCTTCGCCTCGCTATCACGTGGCACAGGTAACAAACCAGAGATAACAACTCTGTTTGTTCTAGCTCTCAGCTTCCACCCTAGCTTCCTGAAATCCTGCCTTACATTCCTATCCCTCTTTCTACCTATGTCGTTGGTAACTATGTGGACCACAACTTGCGGCTGGTCACCCTCTCCCTTCAGGACCCCAAAGACACGATCCGAGACATCAATGGCCCTGGCACCTGGAAGGTAACACACCAACCGTGAGTCTCTTTCGTTCCCAACAAACCTTCTATCTGACCCTCTAACTATTGAATCCCCAATGACTAACACTGTCCTCCTTTCCCCCGTTCCCTTCTGTGCAAGACAGACAGACAGACTCTGTGCCAACGACGTGCAGCCCAGCGCATGCCCCTGGTAAATCATTACCCCCAACAGTATCCAAAACAGTGTAATGAAATGTGAGGCTGGATGAACACAGCAGGCCCAGCAGCATCTCAGGAGCACAAAAGCTGACGTTTCGGGCCTAGACCCTTCATCAGAGAGGGGGATGGGGTGAGGGTTCTGGAATAAATAGGGAGAGAGGGGGAAGCAGACCGAAGATGGAGAGAAAAGAAGATAGGTGGAGAGGAGAGTATAGGTGGGGAGGTAGGGAGGGGATAGGTCAGTCTAGGAAAGACGGACAGGTCAAGGAGGTGGGATGAGGTTAGTAGGTAGGAGATGGAGGTGCGGCTTGGGGTGAGAGGAAGGGATGGGTGAGAGGAAGAACAGGTTAGGGAGGCAGCCCAGTTCGTCCCCTCCCCCCACTGTACCAAACAACCAGCCCAGCTCTTCCCCTCCACCCACTGCATCCCAAAACCAGTCCAACCTGTCTCTGCCTCCCTAACCTGTTCCTCCTCTCACCCCAAGCCGCACCTCCATCTCCTACCTACTAACCTCATCCCACCTCCTTGACCTGTCCGTCTTCCCTGGACTGACTTATCCCCTCCCCACCTATACTCTCCTCTCCACCTATCTTCTTTTCTCTCCATCTTCGGTCCGCCTCTCCTTCTCTCCCTATTTATTCCAGAACCCTCACCCCATCCCCCTGTCTGATCAAGGGTCTAGGCCCGAAACCTCAGCTTTTGTGCTCCTGAGATGCTGCTGGGCCTGCTGTGTTCATCCAGCCTCACATTTCATTATCTTGGATTCTCCAGCATCTGCAGTTCCCATTATCACTGATACAATCCAAAACAGTGTAGTTGTTTTTCAGGGGAACGACCACAGGGGGTCCCCGCACTGACTGTTTCTCCCCCCTTCTAAAGGTTACCCAGCTGTCTTCGTGCCTCGAAGTAACTACTTTCCTGTAACTCTTATTTATCACAGACTCTGCCTCCCAAATGGTCCGAAGTTCATCCAGCTCCCGCTCCAGTTCCCTAACGCAGTATTGGAGGAGCAAGATTTGGGTGCACTTCCTGCAGATGCATATCGAGGTGGCTAGGGAGAGAATAGGTCCACTTTAAAGATCAGCATGGCCGACTATCTGTGGAGCCACAGGAAGCAGGGGAGATTTTTAATGGATATCTCTCCTCCGTAAATACTGAGAGAATGATGGATGCTAAGGAAGAGGGGAACAAGTGGGGCTGTTTTGGACCGCACAGATTTACCAGACAGGAGGCGTTTCCAGCCTTAAAAAGTGCACTAAGTTGGATAAATTTCCTGATCCATCCTTGGACTTTGTGGGAGGCTAGGGAAGGAACAATTGAAATGTTTTGCTTCAGCTTTAGCCACTCGTGAAGTTCTGGAAGACTGGAAGGTTGCTAATGTTGTTCCACTGTTTAAGAAAGATAGCAAAGACACGCAAGGAACAACAGGCCAGTGAGCCTGCCATAATAGTAGGCAGGTTATTGGAGAGGATACTGAGTGACAGAATCAACCAGCATTTGGATAGTCCAGGTCTGGTTAGGGATAGTCAGCACGGATTTGTGCACAAGAAGTCATGTCAGACAAACTTTTAGAGATTTTTCATGAAGGTAACTAAGAGGATAGATGAAGATAAGGCAATGAATATTGTCCATATAGAGTTTACAAAGGCCTCTGATACGGTTGTCCACAGCAGGCTAGTCACAAGGGTTAGGGTGCATGGGATCCAGGGAGAGTGTGCTAATTGGATTCAAAATTGGCTCGAAGTAAAGGGTGATGGTTAAAAGCTGATTCTCGGACTGGAGGCCTGTGACTAGTGGTGTGCCACAGGGGTCAGTGCTGGGACCTTTGTTATTTGCTATTTACATAAATGATCTGGATGTGAATGTACAAGGCATGATTAGTATGTTTGCAGATGATACAAAATTAGGAGGTATCATTGATAACGAGGGAGGTTATCAAAAATTACAGAGGGACCTTGAACAGATGGGGAAGTGGGCTGTGGATTGGCAAATGCCAACTGGGGCGGGCAATGGCCTAATGGTATTATCGCTGGGCAGTTAATCCAGAGACCCAGATAACGTTCTGGGGACCCAGGTTCGAATGTCACCACGGCAGATGGTGGATTTGAATTCAGTAAAATATCTGGAATTAAGAATCTAATGATGACTGTGAATCCATTGTTGATTGTTGAAAAAAACCTATCTGGCTCTGACTCCAGACCCACAACAATGTGACTGACTCTTAACTGCGCTCTGAGCAATTAGGGATGGGCAATAAATGCACCCTAGCTAGCGACACCCTCCTCACATAAACGAATAAAGAAAAAAATGGAATTCAATACAGGTAAGTCTGAAGTGTTACACTTTGGAAAGTTAAACCAAGATAGGTTATACAATAAATGCTAAGGTCCTGGGGAGTGTTGTGGAACAAAGGGACCTAGGAATACAAGTTTGTTGTTCGTTGAAAGGGGACGTCACAGGTAGATAAGGTGGTGAAGAAGGCATTTAGCGTGCTGGCCTTCATCGGTCAAGGCAATGAGTACAAGAGTTGGGATGTTATGTTACAACTGTATAAGTCATTAGCGAAGCCACACTTGGAGTACTGTGTACAGTTTTGTTCACCCTGTTACAGGAAAGACATAGTTAAACTGGAAAGTGTGCAAAGAAAGTTTGAGGATGGTACGAGTACTAGTCAGCCTCAGTTAAAGACACAGGTTGGCCAGGATGTGACTTTATTCCTTGGGACATAGGAGAATGAGGGGTGACCTTATTTAGGTTTATAAAATCATGAGGGGCTTAAATAGGATAAATGCATACAGTCTTTTTTCCATGGATGGGGAATTGAAAACTAGAGGGGATAGGTTTAAGGTGAGAAGGGAAAGGTTTAAGAGGGGCCTGTCGGGCAGCTTCTTCATGTAGAAAGTGACTGTGTATATGGTACGGGCTGCCAGAGAAAGTGATTGAGACAGGTACAATAGCAATATTTAAAAAACATTTTGATAGGAGCATGGATGAGAATCGTTTAGAGGTATATGGACCAAATGGGGGCAACTGCAACTGGTTAAGTGGGCACCATGGTCAGCATGCACCAGTTCGGACGAAGGGCCTGTTTCCATGCCGTATTACTCTATGACAGAGGGACACTAGGAGTGTAATGTAACATAGGAGGTAGGGGATCAATAAGGAATACAGAGGTGAAAGAGAACAAAGAAGGATAAGGAAACTTTTCATTATTTTCAACATCAAATAGTTTTGCAAAAGTGCTACCTCTGAACAGTGCCTATGGTTACGGTAAGAGCATGTTGCGATTGAGGCAGGAGCTACTCTACCCAAAATAAGATATCCTATATTACAGACTATAAGAAATGGGGGTAAAAGTCAGCCATTCAGCCCATTGAGTCTGCTCTACCATTCAAGGAATCACGGCTGATTGGATAATCCTCAAATTATTTATAAAAGGGATCTGGGTGCCTGTGCATGAATGACAAAAAGTTGGTGTGGGGGTGCAGCAAATACCAATAAAGACAAACGGAGTTCTGACATTTATTGCAAAAGGACTGGATTATAAAAGTAAAGAACTTATGCTATAATTATATTAGGCATGGATGAGACCACACTTGGAATACTGTGTCCTGTTTTGGTCTCCTGACTTGAGGAAAGATGTGGCAGCACTAGAGGTAGTTCAGAGGAAATTCACCAGGTTGGTTCCAGGGAAGAATGGGCTGTTGTACAAGGAGCGATTGAAAAGCTTCGGTTGTACTTATAGTTCAGACGAATGAGAAGGTGGTATGAAATTGGGTAGAGTATTCGTGGACTGTAAAGTAGGCCGTTACAATTTGGTGTTTGTAAAATGCTCAGGGGAAAGATGTGTGTGATCCCTTTAAAAGATGATGTGCTTTTTCTATGCCTAGAGTTTAAAAAAGAATGTTTATGGGCAGCAGCTTGTGGGTTTTCAGGTGCACAGACAGCACTTGAATTGAAATGTTTGTATCAAAAGGCTGAGGCCTGTTGAGGAAGGGCCACCAGGCCCAAAACATTAACGCTGATTCTTTTCTTCACAGATGCTGCCAGACCTGCTGAGCTTTTCCAGCAACTTTGTTTTTCTTCCTGATTTACAGCATCTGCAGTTTTTTTTTTTCGGTTTTTATTTTGAAAGGTCACACAATCTGGAGTGAGAGGATGTAGGTTCAAAATTGAGGCAAGGAGAAACTACCTCTCTCGGAGGGTTGTGAATCTGTGGAACTCCCAGCCCCAGAGTGCAGTGGCAATAGATTCAATGAACAGATTCCAGAAAGAAATAGATATGCTTCTGTGGAAAAGCAGGATAAAGGACTACAGCAGCAAAGTAGAACATAGAACACAGAACGCAGAACAATACAGCACACAACAGGGCCTTCGGCCCTCGATGTTGCGCCGACCTGTGAACTAATCTAAGCCGCTCCCCCTACACTATCCCATCATTATCCATATGCTTATCCAAGGACTGTTTAAATGCCCCTAATGTGGCTCAGTTAACTACCTTGGCAGACAGGGCGTTCCATGCCCTTACCACTCAGTAAAGAACCTGCCTCTGACATCTGTCTTAAATCTATCACCCCTCAATTGGTAGCCATGCCCCTTGTACAAGCTGAAGTCATCATCCTCAGAAAAAGACTCTCTGTCCACCCTATCTAATCCTCTGAGACCCAGATAAGATCAGCGATGATCGTGTGAAATGGTGGAGTGGCTTTGAAGGACTGAATTGCCTGCTCCCACACCTGATTCCTGTGTTATGTTCATAGAACATAACAGCACAGTACAGGCCCTTCGGCCCTTGATGTTGTGCCGACCTGCCATACCAATCTGAAGCCCATCTAACCTACACTATTCCATGTACGTCCGTATGCTTGTCCAGTAACAAGAAACTGATATAGTGCTTTCAAAGAAACAAAGAAACCTACAGCAGAGGAACAGGACTTTCGGCCCTCCAAGCCTGCGCCGATCAAGATCCTCTGTCTAACCTGTCATCTAACTTCTAACGGTCTGTGTCCATTTGCTTCCTGCCCATCCATATACCTGTCCAAATATATCTTAAAAGACGCTAACGTGTCTGCGTCTACCACCTCCACTGGCAACCCATTCCAGGCACCCACCACCCTCTGTGTAAAGAACTTTCCACGCATATCTCCCTTAAACTTTCCTCCTCTCACTTTGAACTCATGACCCCTAGTAATTGAGTCCCCCACTCTGGGGAAAAAGCTTTTTGCTATCCACCCTGTCTATACCCCTCATGATTTTGTAGACCTCAATCAGGTCCCCCCTCAATCGCCATCTTTCTAATGAAAATAATCCTAATCTACTCAACCTCTCTTCATAGCTAGCACCCTCCATACCAGGCAACATCCTGGTGAACCTCCTCTGCACCCTCTCCAAAGCATCCACATACATTTGGTAATGTGGCGACCAGAACTGTACACAGTACTCCAAATGTGGTCGAACCAAAGTCCTATACAACTGCAACATGACCTGCCAACTCTTGTACTCAATACCCCATCCAATGAAGGAAAGCATGCCATGTGCCTTCTTGACCACCCTATTGACCTGCGTTGTCACCTTCAGGGAACAATGGACCTGAACACCCAGATCTCTCTGTTCATCAATTTTCCCTAGGACTGTTCCATTTACTTTACAGTTCGCCCTTGAATTTCAACTAATAAAATGTCCCAAGAACCATTTTAAAACAAAACTTGATACTGAGGAAAAATTACTTGATACATAAGGAAAATTTAGATTAGAAAACTTCGGCCAAAGAGGCATGTATTAAACACTATATTAAACTTGGAAACTGAAGCAGAGTGGGAGCTAATTTCACAGCTTGCGGCATAAGCAACTTGGAGCATGACCCCTATGATGAAGCAAATATAATTTGTGACACACAAGAGGACAGAATTAGGAAGTGGATATCTTGGAAATGTGTTGGGTTGCAGCAACTTATAGTTGAGAAGGGACAAAGCCATAGACGGATTTAAAATCAAGGCTGAGAATTCTTAAGTCAAAATGCTGCTGAGTGACACAGAGGTATTAGTTGAGACGTAGCAAGTTAAAACATGGTTTGTTGAGTTTGAGGGGTGACCTCAAGCTTAACAACAGTAGAATTGGGAGGCCAGCTTTGTACTGGGAATGCACAAGTCTGGAAGTAGGTCAGGTCAATAAAATGTTCAACACAGCTTGTCATAAAGCACACAAGAGAGGTTATTTCAAAATGATTACTGGGAGAGAGTAGAGGGTATTATAAATTTAAAACCTTTCTTTTTCTTCTTTTTTTTCTTTGTGTCTCCTTGTCTGGAAAAGAAAAGAAAGTAGAGTAATACTTTGAATAGTGCATGCCAAAGAGAATAGATTAAGCTTCTTAGCTTTGCATGTTTCCAGTTAAAGGAGCAAAGTAAAAATGTATTACCGTGGAAACTTCAAAGAAATGAAGTTTTATATACTAGATAATAAAATGCGAGGCTGGATGAACACAGCAGGCCCAGCAGCATCTCAGGAGCACAAAAGCTAACGTTTCGGGCCTAGACCCTTCATCAGAGAGGGGGATGGGGTGAGGGTTCTGGAATAAATAGGGAGAGAGGGGGAGGCAGACCGAAGGAGAGAAAAGAAGATAGGTGGAGAGGAGAGTATAGGTGGGGAGGTAGGGAGGGGATAGGTCAGTCCAGGGAAGACGGACAGGTAGGAAGGTGATGTGGCTGTGGTACCTGGTTTGGTTCAGGACATAGTCAAGCAGTTTCAAGGCTGAAGAGATTACAAGAGAGTTGCAGTGGGAGAGAGATTCCCTGAGGTTGGTCCGGAAGGAGGAGGGTAACTTCTTCAGGTTAGGCATCCCTGGTAGGGGCTTCGCAGTGAGGTTAAAATTGTATCAGTGATAATACTGAAGCAAACCAGGTACCACAGCCACATCACCTTCCTACCTGTCCGTCTTCCTTGGACTGACCTATCCCCTCCCTACCTCCCCACCGATCTTCTTTTCTCTCCATCTTCGGTCCGCCTTCCCCCCTCTCCCTATTTATTCCAGAACCCTCACCCCATCCCCCTCTCTGAAGAAGGGTCTAGGCCCGAAACGTCAGCTTTTGTGCTCCTGAGATGCCGCTGGGCCTGCTGTGTTCATCCAGCCTCACATTTTATTATCTTGGATTCTCCAGCATCTGCAGTTCCCGTTATCACTGATACAAGTTTTATATACTACAGCATTCAGTGACATTCTCAAAACCACGCAATATCAAATCAAAGTCAGATATAAAAGAAGTCCAACCATTACCCAGTAGTCACAAATCTTTCTAGCAGAGCACAATACTCACAAGGAATGTAGTTTACGAAACTGAAGGAATTCACAGCAGTGACTTTCTGCTCATTAATTATACTTAACGGTTAACAACAGGCAACTGTAAAACATTGAAATGCACACCATACAAATACAATTTGCTAATGAAGTCATCCATAAATATATAAATAAATAAGTTTGCTCGCTGAGCTGGAAGGTTAGTTTTCAGACGTTTCGTCACCATTCTAGGTAACATCATCAGTGAGCCTCCGACGAAGCGCTGGTGTTATGTCCCGCTTTCTATTTATCTGGTTAGGTTTCCTTGGGTTGGTGATGTCATTTCCTGTTCTTTTTCTCAGGGGATGGTAGATTGGCTCCAAGTCAATGTGTTTGTTGATGGAATTCTGGTTGGAATGCCATGCTTCCAGGAATTCTCGTGCATGTCTCTGTTTGGCTTGTCCTAGGATGGATGTGTTGTCCCAATCAAAGTGGTGTCCTTCCTTATCTGTATGTCAGGATACGAGTGATAGTGGGTCATGTCATTTTGTGGCTAGTTGATGTTCATGTATCCTGGTGGCTAGCTTTCTGCCAGTTTGTCCAATGTAGTGTTTGTCACAGTTCTTGCAAGGTATTTTGTAAATGACGTTCGTTTTATTTGTTGTCTGTATAGGGTCTTTTAAGTTCATTAGCTGCTGTTTTAGTGTGTTGGTGGGTCTGTGGGCTACCCTGATGCCAACGGATCCGAGTAGTCTGGCAGTCATTTCGGAAATGTCTTTGATGTAGGGGAGAGTGGTTATGGTATAACAAAACGTCAGGAAACTAACGTTCCAGCTCAGCGAGCAAACTCACATCCAGAACCTCAACCTGAGCTACAAATCTTCTCAAAACTCGCTCTAAGTAAATAAGTCTTTGCATATGACTAGCAGTATGTCTGTACAGTTCAGCACTCTCACAAATTCAGTATTCATTCGAACCAAACTGCTTTAGTGTCAGCGAGTTTTGAGAAGAATGCTTTAGTGTCAATTCTCATGACCCAAGCTAGAAAGTATGCAGTCTTTCAAGTCTCATGACATCACAAGTCACAATATGAAAATCAAAATACTTGTCTTGCAATTACCAGAACGACCAAATAAATACCTTTTCTGCATCACATTTTAAACAAAGATCTATCAAGATGATTTTTTTTAATAAACACAGTTATGGCCTTAAATAGAACACAGAATAATACAGCACACTACAGGCCCTTTGGCCTGCGATGGTGTGCCAACCGGTGAACTAATCTAAGCCCATCATCATCCATATGCTTATCCGAGGACTGTTTAAATGCCCCTAATGTGGCTCAGTTAACTACATTGGCAGGCAGGGCATTCCACACCCTTACCACTTTCCGAGTAAAGAACCTGCCTCTGACATCTGTCTTAAATCTATCACCCCTCAATTAATAGCCATGCTCCCTTGTACAAGCTGAAGTCATCATCCTAGGAAAAAGACACTCACTGTCCATCCTATCTAATCCTCTGATCATCTTGTATGACTCCATTAAACCACCTCTTAGCTTTCTTCTCTCCAATGAGAACAGACCCAAGTCCCTCAGCCTTTTCTCATAAGACCTTCGCTCTTGATCAGGCAACATCCTGGTAAATCTCCTCTGCACCTTTTCAAATGCTTCGATATCCTTCCTGTAATGGGGCAACCAGAACTATACACAATATTCCAAGTGAGGCCGCACTCGCGTTTTGTACAATTGCAGAATGACATCACGGCTCCAGAACTCAATCCCTCTACCAATAAAATCTAACACACGGTAAGCGGCCTTAACTGCACTATCAACCTGGTTGGCAACTTTCAGGGATCTATGTACATGGACACCAAGATCCCTCTGCACATCCACACTACCAAGAATCTTTCCATTGACCCAGTATTCTGCCTTCCTATTATTCTTCCCAAAAGTGAATCACCTCACATTTATCTGCATTGAACTCCACTTGCCACCTTTCGGCCTAATCCTGCAGTTTATCTAAGTCTCCCTGCAACCTGCAACATTCTTCCACACTGTCCACCACTCCACCGATTTTTGTGTCATCTGCAAACTTACTAACCCATCCACCTATGACTGTGTCCATGTCATTTATAAAAATGACAAACAGCTGTGGTCCCAAAACAGATCTTTGAGGCACACCACTAGTAACCGAACTCCAGGCTGAATATTTTCCATCAACCACCACTCGTTGCCTTCTTACAGAAAGCCAGTTTCTAATCCAAACTGCTAAATCTCCCTCAATCCCTTGCCTCCGCATTATCTCTAATAGCCTACCATGTGGAACCTTATCAAAGGCTTTACTGAAGCCCATGTACACCACATCAACTGCCCTACCCTCATCCACATGCTTGGTCACCTTCTCAAAAAACTCAATGAGGTTTGAGAGACACAACCTGCCCTTGACGAATCCGTGTCGACTATCTCCAATCAAACTGTTGCTTGCTAGACGATTATAAATCCTATCTCGTATAATCCTTTCCAAAACTTTTCCTACAACAGACATAAGGCTCACTGGTCTATAATTACTTGGGTCATCTCTACTGCCCTTCTTGGACAAGGGCACAACATTTGCAATCCTCCAGTCCTGTGGTACTAAACCTGTAGACAATGATGACTCAAAGATCACGGCTAAAGATTCCGCCATCTCCTTCCTAGCTTCCCACAGAATCCTCGGAAAAATCCCGTCCAGCCCAGGGGATTTATCTACCTTCACACCTTCTAGAAATGATAACACCTCCTCCTTACTAACCTCAATCCTTTCAATTCTAATAGCCTGAAACTCAGTCTTCTCCTCTACAATATTCTCCTTTTCCTGAGTGAAAACAGATGAGAAATATTTTCCGATCTCCACAGGGTCCACACACAACTTCCCACTTCTGTCTTTGACTGGCCCTATCCTTACCCTAGTCATCATTTTATTCCTCACATACCTGTAGAAATCTGTAGGGTTCTCCTTTATTCTACCTGTTAACGACTGCTCATGTCCCCTCTTTGCTCTTCTTAACTCTCTCTTTGAATCCGTCTGAACTAATCTGTAGACTTTCCATTGCCTCATCTGAAACATCTCATCTCAACGTCACATAAGCCTCCCTCTTCTGCCTAACAAGAGATACAATTTCTTTAGTAAACCGTGGTTCCCTTACCTTATCACTTCCCTCCTGCCTGACAGGGACATATCTATCAAGGACACGCAATATCTGTTCCTTAAGCCGGCTCCATGTTCGAGTGTCCCCACCCCCTGCATTTTACTACCCCATTCTATGCCTCCTAAGTCTTGCCTAATCGCATTATAATTGCCCTTCCCCCATCTATAACTCTTGCCCTGTGCCATGTTCCAATCCCTTTCCATCGCTAAACTAAACGTAACTGAATTGTGGTCACTCTCTCCAAAGTGCTCACCTACCACTAAATCAAACACCTGGCCTGGTTCATTACCAAGTACCAGATCCAATGTGGCCTCCCCTCTTGTCAGCCCTTCGACATACTGTGTCGGGAAACACTCCTGCACACATTGGACAAAAACTGATCTATCCGACGTACTAGAGTAATAGCATTTCCAGTCAATTTTGGGGAAGTTAAAGTCTCCCATAATGACCACCCTGTACCTTTCACTCCTGCCCAGAATTGTTTTGCCAATCCGCTCCTCCACATCCCTGGAACTTTGCGGAGGCCTACAAAAAAACTCGCAGCAGTGACCTCTCCTCTCCTGTTTCTGACCTCAGCCCCTACCACCGAAGGAGACGAATTCTCATCAAAAGTTCTTTCAGCCACCGTTATACCGTCCTTGACTAACAAAGCCACACCTCCCCCTCTTTTACCACCTTCCCTGATCTTTATGAAAGATCTAAGCCCTGGAACCTGCAACATCCATTCCTGACCTTGCTCTATCCTTGTCTCCGAAATGGCCACAACATCGAAGTCCCAAAGAAAAATTTATTCAATAAAGATGCAACAGAAGTTCATTACTGTAAATATCACCAAAATAGGCATGTAAAAACACTCTCCAGGAAAATAGAAAAAGGCAGATTTCTCTGCAGAGGTGGGCTTTCTGAACATACACTTTAACCAATGGATAATTCTTGAAGGCAAAAGGATAAGTGTAGGATGCTCTGGACTCTGTTGCTTTGATGTTTTGGCACATGTGGTCAAGTCACCAAGCTTGCATAATTCCTTCCAAATTCTTGCAGATGCAGCTCCCTTAGCCAATACAATCAATCATACTTTCAAAAGAACAGATAAGTTTCACAATGTAGAGGGTCATCTTTTCAAAACTGGAAGAGATTGTAGGATAGCTCATCCACAGCAAGCTTCAGTTTCCTGCTCCTTTGATGCTGCCTGACCTGCTGTGTTCCTCCAGCTCCACACACTATCCCAAATTCTCCTAGCATGTGACTGCAGGCCCACAGCAACATGGTTGACTTTTAACTGCCCTCTGGGCAATTAGGGATGGGCAATAAATGCTGGCCTATCCAGTGACTCCCACATTCCATGAATGAGTAAAGAAATAAAAATTCCAGTTCAGCTTGTCCTTAGCAGGCTTCCCTCCAACACGCACTGATCTGACACTTAGCTCTACTTCTTCGAACAGGAATTCTCTTCCCACCTCATGGACCCATTCACGCGCCTCCAATACCTCTCCTCCACCTGGACGCTCCTCCCTGGCCTTTTACCACTTCACTGCGAACTGCAGATGTGATACTGGCCACTTAATTTCTCCGCTCCACTCACCCACGTCTCCCTCTGAACTTGCTAAACTCCATTCCCTCGAGTCTAAATCCAATCCGATAAGGCGGTTGCTGTTGTCATCTGGCATGATGACCTCTACCAGGTGGATGCTGAGCACAAATACTCAGACACTTATTCATATCTCATCCTGGGTCTTGACCCTGCTGTTTAGCTGGTTGTAGTTTCGATGACTCTCACAGGCCTCATCTCTTTTGGAGATCTCCTGTCCCACAGCTTCCCACTTCATAGTCCCTCAGCCCCGAACAGCCTACTTCTAACTCCTTCCTAAAATCCACAAATAAGACTATCATGGCAAACCCATTTTTTTCAGGCTGTTTCCTCCCACTGAATGTACCTCCTAATACCTTCATTATATGTTTTCCCCACCTTGCTCAGCCTCTAAGTCAAAGGTATGGCTAAGTATGCTCCTTTGTGGGGTTTCTGGCTCATAGAACATAGAAAAGTACAGCGCAGAACAGGCCCTTTGGCCCACAATGTTGTGCCGTGGAATAATCCTAATCCAAAAATAAAATAACCTAACCTACATTCCCCTCAATTCACTGCTGTCCATGTGCATGTCCAGCAGTTGCTTAAATGTCACTAATGACTCCACTTCCACGACTACCACTGGTAAACTATTCCATGCGCTCACAACTCTCTGGGTGAAGAACATCCCTCTGACATCTCCTCTATACCTTCCTCCTAACACCTGAAAACTATGACCCCTCGTGGCAGTCAATCCTGCCCTGGGGAAAAGTCTCTGGCTATCGACTCTATCCATGCCTCTCATTACCTCGTACACCTCTATCAGGTCACCTCTCTTCCTCCTTCTCTCCAGAGAGAAAAGTCCGAGCTCAGTCAACCTCTCCTCGTAAGACAAGCCCTCCAGTCCAGGCAGCATCCTGGTAAACCTCCTTTGCACCGTCTCCAAAGCCTCCACATCTTTCCTATAATAGGGCAACCAGAACTGGACACAATATTCCAAGTATTCCAAGCTCCTTCTTTGTTCCAATCCTACTGAGAGTCACAACAGATTCAAAATGTTAACTTTGTTTCTCCCTCCATAGATGCTGCCAGACCTGCTGAGTTTCTCCAGCGTTCTGTGTTTGTTCCCTTCATCTCAGTTTGCTCGAAGCAAGCTTCTCACTAACTGAAACAGATAAAACAAAAACTCTCCAACCCAGCCACTGTTCAAAACAGGCCTAGCAGGATCTACAGCCAACAAAGTTATTACTAGTCATTTAATTTCCAAGAAATCTTATTTAAAGAAAACCTCATGTCCACAGTGAACTTTCGATGATATCTTTGAAAATAAAACACTCCAGATATGTACATAAAACTTGCAGATGCATATTCTTTCCTCCTCAAACCTTCAAAACTTAAGCTCTCCAAGCAATATTAAATAGTGTTTCTTTGTAGTACAATGCTAAACTTGGGAAGACGAAATATTTATCAAGGTCCAAGCTAACTGTAAAGTGAAGGAATAATTGACTCCTGTTTCCACAGAGATCCACGCTCCTTCATTCTAGGTATTATAAGGTCTGGCTGTGAATCTGGATTTGGACTGCACTTACATTATATTCTCACCAGAGTGATACAATCACAAGAACAATAAAGCGTTTTCATACCAGTGGCCCAATTCTAGTGTGAATGCAACTTAGTTATACAACTACTGGCATGTTACCTATAACAAAAGCTGAATTTAATATTGTTATCACCTCAGCTGATATTAAAACTGGTCAAGTCAAAATCTAGAATAAAATCAAGGTTTGCTGGGCCATAAAGTTTTAATTCTTTTAAAAATTAGTTAACGTGGTGGTTAGTTATTGAAATATTTACAAAAGACTGCAAATTTATTTTAACCAACTAAACTTAAATTACACCAAAGTAAACAAATTGAAGTTTCAACTCATTTCTCAACACAATCCATTGGAGACTCAGGTCCATAAAACTAGACACCCATCTCACTCAGTTTCTAATGAACTAAATTCTTCCAGTTACTTTCTTAAACTATAGAGACAATATTACAAATCCTTTCCAATTCTAGTGAGATATGTTTTCTCAATTCTAACAACATTAAGGTTTCCATCCCAAACACTCCTAGATTGGAAACTTGACAAAGTAGAAATCACTCTTGAAATGACTAGTTCCTTTGAACTGAACCGAACAAGCTCCTGACAAGAGAAAACCTTTTCCCTATTGAATTACAGTCTGGCTTTCTTCTGCATTGAAATCAACACAAAACTAAATGGCTTTTTATGATTATGCTGCCCATCATACAACCCATAGTAGAAACATAATTTCCATTAAGACTTCAAGGGTTTACAGGAACTTTACTGCGGTTGTATGACTTCTTGAAACTAGTGCATTTAGGGCACTGTTCCAAAATGACATTCTGACCTATAAAAATAAGAAAAAATAGAAATATCTATGACACATCTTTCATCACAATATAGTATAATTAACATAATGGCTGGTCAAGACTGGAATCCTTGAACCCGTAGGCTATCGTACCAGTGATGTAGAAAGATGAATCAGTATGCATCTGCAACAAATTTAAGGTCACTATTAATCTGGCACTGTGTGCTGAGCACTATCTTCAATCAATGACCTATTTGTTGGACTGGCTGTAAGTCAGCTTTTTAGTAATATTGACCTGAGTAAAGCCTACCTCCAGGTGAATCCAGGTCCTGAGTCACTGAAATACTTGACAATTGTAACACAAAGGGCTATTCAAATACAAGTGACTTCCATTCAGAACCACATCTGTACTTGTGTTTTTCCAATGTGCCATGGATCAGATTTTAAGTGGATTGGAAGCAGTCCGGCATTACCTGGATGATATTTTAGTCAGACAGAAATGGAAGACCATCCCCACAGGTCAGATGCTACATCTGCTGAGATGTCAAGATTATGGCCTAAGAATGTGAAAGACAAATGTGAATTTTTTTGTTTTAAATCCTCCATCATTTTGGTCATGTCGTTGATGCTAAAGGACTACACAAATCACCCTCAAAAGTAAAAGCCATAACTGAGGAACAGTGCCATCAAAAGAGAAAAAGATTATCCTAAGAAGCCAAGAGACAAGATACCATCTTGTGATCACAAGCAAAAGCAAATTGCTGAAAGCCTTAGCAGGTCTGGCTGCATCTGTGGAGAATTAACACTTTGGGTCCAGTGGCCCTTCTTCGATGTCTTCTTGTGATTATTTGTTCAGGCCTGCAGGTGAAGACGACAAGAAGAAAAACCTCGATATTCCTGAATAACTCCTCAGAATTCTTTAAAAGCTACCCTGAAAGTTGGAAGACAATGTCTAGCAACAAAAAGGCTAAATTTGAAGAACCGGTTAAAGTCGGTAATGCACATTATGACCGAGGACTGAAAAATTATGTGCCATATAAAGGTAAGAATTCATAATAAACTGAGAAGGAATACAACCAATAGATTATAAAAGGTTGTGATAATGGGAACTGCAGATGCTGGAGAATCCAAGACAATAAAATGTGAGGCTGGATGAACACAGAAGGCCCAGCAGCATCTCAGGAGCACAAAATTATAAAAGGTTCCTAGCTTTACACATCAGTAACTCTTTACTATTTGGCCTCCCTCTGAATACTCCTTGTTTTGCTCAGAACACTGACCAATGATCAAAACTGAATGTCCTGCCTACTGACTGGTAAGTGAAGAATGCATTAAGTGAATTAGCAACTGAAGGAGGCACATGATAAGGATGCTGTTGGACACTGTGCCAAATGCAAGGTGATAGTGCAAAGCTGCCCCCCGGTAAGGAGTTGTATCATGACAATGACAATTGATGTATACGATAATGATCAAACTGTACATTTGCCACAGCTTAATTGTTTACTAAATAAAAAAATGAAAGAGCTGTGGATACTGTAAATCACCAACAAAAACAGAAGTTGCTGGAAAAGTTCACCAGGTTTGGCAGCTTCTATGAAGAGAAATGTTCTGAGTGTGGTGCCCCTTCTGAGGGTCCTGCACATTCACCCATGTCTGTGTGGGTTTCAGCTAGGCGCTCCCATAGTCCAAGGATGTGCAGGTTAGGTTAACTGGCCACGCTAAATTGTATGGTTACAGGGAAAGGATAGGGAGATGGGTCTGGCTAGGATGCACTTCACAGTGTTGGTGTGGACTTGTTGGGCTGAATGGCCTGTTTCCGCAGAGTGGGAATTCTGTGCTAAGGCAAAACCCAGCTTGAGTTTTCAACTGTACAGCATTTTTTTGTAATAGTCACACAACAGTAAGCGTTTTAAGCCTGCCTTGCTTGCAGGCAACATTGCTCAGTGTCTGTCCCATTTACTAGTATAGTTGTGCAATACACTTTTGCCTTCATACAGAATGATTAAAGAAATGGAGTAGCAAGATGGTAACCACCATGGGTAGTGCTCAGTTATTCTCAACATTAATTGAAAAGGAGGTAAACATCATTCAACGTTGATCTCCTGTGCCTATATGCATCATGCTACGGCACTCCCAAGAAATGTTGACAAGCAGACACCAAATCCAAAGGTGATAGTCAATGAGTCTGTCCATTTCAGTGAAATGTATATGTACTTTTAGTTACCACAAACATTTTCACCACAGGAACCTCTGATGTGAAGGGAAAGGAATATTGTCTACTTATGTACATAAAAGTCACCACAGTCCTGCCAGAACATGGGGTGCTCGCTCATTTGAGAGAAATGGCTGACGGCAATTAAACCTGAGTTTCACCACACCTCAGGAGAGTGGAGAGGTTGTGAAGGAAAGACCTTCATACTAACGTCAGCTGGTGTGGGAACCAAACCCATTCAGCCAACTCAGCTAAGTGAACACCTGAAGTATGTAAAAATGTATTCGACTTGATATCATGGGCCATTACTTGCACACACTGCCTTCTAAAGTGAGCACTTGCTCAATAAAAGCTCTTACGTAAGAGAAGTTGAAATGCCCATCAGCCATGATTAAATGGCAGAGTGGGCTCGATAGACTGAATGGCCTTACTTCCACCCCTATGTCTCACAATCTTATTCTTTCGAATGTTGCAGCCCCTAGTTGTTCTTAAAATCTTACAGACTTGGAGGTAAAGTTTACATTTGCTACAGTTACATACGAAGTGTGACTTTCTTGAGAGCTTTTTTCAAATCTTTGGTAGGGCGGAAATCTAATTGGAAGGATTAAACCTGAGAATTCCAGGAAGGCTTTACTAAAAGTCCAAGTAAACAATGTCTACAGCCTTTATATTCAGCCTAATCTTCAGAGAAGTTTTTTCTGAAGAAGGGTCTAGACTCGAAACATCAGCTTTCCTGCTCCTCTGATGCTGCTTCACCTGCTGTGTTCATCCAGCTCTACACCTTGTTATCTCAGATTCTCCAGCATCTGCAGTTCCTACTACCGCTTCTTCTGTAATGCGCACTGTTTTTAAAACATCAACATTTATTTCCCGAAGTTCTCTAGCCTCCATTTCTTTCTCCACAGTAAGAACTGAAAATATTCATTTCTCTCCCATCCCCTAGGATTCAACACAAAGCTGACTTCCTTGATCTTAAAAGGAGCTCTACCCTCTCTCTAGTTACCCTCTTACTCAATGCACTCGTAGAATCATTCTGGATTGTAGACCATAGAACAGTACAGGCCCTGAGCCCACGATGTTATGCCAACCTATTATCCTACTCTAAGATCAAACTAACCTGGCATACCTTACATTTTACTATCACCCATGTGCCCATCCAGAGTCACTTGACTGTCCCTAATGTATCTGACTCCACTACTACCACCGGCAGCACATTCCACACACCCACCACTTTCTGATATCCTCCCGTACCTTCCTCCAATTACCCTTAAAATTATGCCCCCTCACAATATTCATTTCCCCCCGGGAATAAGTCTTTGACTACCCACACTATCTCTCATTACCTTGTTGACCTTTATCAATTCACCTCTCATTCTTCTTCGCTCCAATGAAAAAAGCTCAAGCTCCCTCAACCTTTCCTCATAAGACCTACCCTCCAATCCAGACAGCATCCTGATAAATGTCCTCTGCAACCTCTCTAAAGCTTCCACATCCTTCCAATTATGAGGCGACCAGAACTGAGGGTTTTTTAGAGCTGCAGCATATCCTCGCAGCTCTTAGACTCAATTCTCCTGCCAATGAAAGCTAACACACCATACGCCTTCTTAACAACCCTATCAACTCAGGTAGCAACTCTGAGGGATCTATGGACCTCAAGATCCTTCTGTTCCTCCACATTGCCGAAAATCCTACCATTAACTCTCTATTCTGCATTCAAATTCGACCTTCCAAAATGAATCACTTCAAACTTTTCTGTGTTGAATTCCATCTGCCACTTCTTTACCAGGCTCTGCTTCCTGTCAAGGTCCCATTACAACCTACAACAGCCCTCCACGCTGTCTACAACTCCTCCAACCTTTGTGCTATCGGCAAACTTACTAACCCACCCTTCCACTTCCGCATCCAAGTAAGTTATAAAGATCACAAAGAGCAGAGGTCCAAGAACAGATTCCTGTGGAACACCATCGGTCACTGGGCTCCAAGCTGAATACTTTCCATCTACTACCACTCTCTCTTCTATTGGACAGCCAATTCTGTTTCCAGACAGCCAAATTTCCCTGAATCCTATGCTTCCTTACTTTCTGAATGAGCCTACCATGGGAAACGTTATCAAATGTCTTGCTAAAATCCATATACACCTCATCTACTGCTCGATTTTCAATGTGTTTTGTCACATCCTCAAAGAATTCAATAAGGCATGACCTTCCCCTCATAAAGCCATGCTGACTATTTCTAATCAAACTACTTTTCCAAATAATCATAAATACTATCTCTCAGAATCCTCTCCAATAATTTGCCCACTACAGGATTAAGACTGACTGGTCTGTAATTCCCAGGATTATCCCTATTCCCTTTCTTGAACAAGGGATTGACATTTGCCACCCTCCAATCATCTGGTACTACTCCAGTGGATAGTGAGGTTGCAAAGATCATTGCCAAAGACGCAGCAATCTCTTCCCTCGTTTCCCGTAGCAGCCTTGGGTACATCCTGTCTTGCCCAGGGGACCTATCTATCCTCATGTTTTTTAAACTTTCTAGCACATCCTCCTTCCTAACATCAATTTGTTCGAGCAGATTAGCCTGTTTCACACTGTCCTCCCAAACATCAAGGTCTCTCTCATTGGTGAATACTGAAGACAAGTATTCATTAAGGATCTCTCCTATCTCCTCCAACACAAGTTCCCTCCACTATCCCTGAGTGGTCCTATCCTCACTCTGGCCATTCTCTTCTTCCTCACAAAAATATAGATTGCCTTAGGGTTTTCGTTAATCCTACCCATCAAGGCTTTTTCATACACCCTTCTAGCTCTCCTAAGTCTATTCTTCAGTTCCATCCTGGCTACCCTGTAGCCCTGTCCGATCCTTGCTTCCTCAAACTTAAGTAAGCTTCTTTCTTCTTCTAGATTAACCTTACTTAACGTCATCTGCCAATTCTCTGATATTTCCTCTTTACCTTCCTGATTTCTTCATTAAGAATGCACTTACACTCTTGACATTGAATGAGAGATTCAATTAAGTCATGTTGTCTATATCTAAAATAAGATTCTCTTTTATTCTTGACTAGAACCTCAATGTCTTTAAACATCCATTGTTCCTTAATCTTCAAGCCTTACCCCTCACTCTTAACAAGAACATAACCTCTCTAAACTCTCATCATCACACTCAAAGCCTCCCATTTGTCAGACATTGATGGGAGTAGACTGTTGGCAGGTAAAACAACTTTTGAAAGCTCGTCTCATAACCATTAAAATTTGCTTTACTCCAACTAAAAAACTTTTATGGAAGGCTATCCTTTTCTATAACCATTTTGAAACTAATAGAATTATAATCTCTAGACCCAAAGGGTTCCCTTATTTTTACTTCAGGCATCTGCCCTGCCCAATTGCCCAAAAGGTGCTCAGGTTTTGCTCCTTCTCTAGTAGGAGCATCTACATCTTCACAAGAAAAAATTTTTGAATACATTTGACAAATTCATCACAATCCATACCTTTAACACTATGGTAGCCCCCCCCCCCGAGTCAATGTTTGGAAAATTAAAATCCCTCATTATTACAAACCTTACTTTGCTTACATACGTCTGAGATCTCCCTACATAGTTGTTCCGAAAACCGTCTGACTGCTGGGGAGGTGGAGCTATAGTACAATCCCATAATGATGATCTTTCCTTTCTTATTTCTAAGTTCTACCCATACGTTTTCACGGGATGAGTTTTCAGAAATATCTTCTCTGAAGTTTTGGCAAAGATCTGTAGATCGGATTGTGGCTGAGGTTGTTGACTTGCTCACCAAGCTGGCTTGTTTTTGTTCAGACATTTCTCCGATGATTATGTCACCTAGCATGGTGACGAAAAGTCTGAACAAAAACAAGCCAGTTTGGCAAGCAAGTCAACAACCTTGTATCTTCTCTAGTTACAGCAGTAATGTATCCTTTCATCAAAAACACTACTCTCTCCTCTCATGCCTCATTTTCAATCCTTCCTATAGCATTTAAAGCCCAGAACACGGAGCTGCCAATCCCGTCCATCTCTCAGCCAAGTTTCTGTAATAGCTAATTTTTAGTTAGCTAATCGTTATTTGGGAGGATGATTAAAAGATGATAATGTTCAAGGAGGTTAGGAGTCAGGTGGAGAGGTAAGGGTTCAGGTCAAGGTGTGATCTGGTGAAAAGTACCACACTGCCACCACGATGGCCTTGAGTTTCAATCAGGAGAAAGGTCTCATCACTCCTAAACCAGGTGTCTGTAAGACTTGATGTCGACATAATCGCCCACAGTAAGTTCATTGGCAAAGGTCTTGTTCACAAATGAAAGTGCATTTTGGAGGTTTGGTTTAGATGCATAGAGGATCAATGACAAATGATACGCTGGCAGAGTCTAGAAAGCCAGTAGGGTGGAGTGAGACAAAGAAAGCCCCCTGTGCATTACTGGGTGGGAATATCAACAACAAAGCACGTGGGTAAGCTGCAGTTATTGCAAATAATAAGCCAATCCCTAATAATTAAATAAGCTCATTAGAGGTTACCACGAATGGCACAAGAAGCAGCTAACCTTATAGGGAATTAAACGTGCTGCTTTTGATTTCAAGATGGTTCGTTCAAAATCAAAATTGCTACATAAAATAAGAAAAGTAAGCGTCTTTCCAATTCTTTTTCACATACCCATATTCTTTCAACTGACTTTCACCTGCCACCTTTGCGGCCTTCTTCCTTATATACGTGGCACCATGTGAATTTTCTAAGGCATCAATATCAACTTTGAAAGACATAGTATCAGGTGATGGCAAGTGCTTGCTCAATCTGGACACAGTGCGTTTAGGATTTAATCATTTCACTTTAGGTTCTTTAAGTTATTAATCTACCAACAGAAAATTCAATGACTTCTGCCTCCATTCATTTGGGAATCCTTTCAAACCACATTTCATTCTCAAGTCACTCAAGCTAAACTCTCATTTGGGTTGGCATTTGTTTCCCTCACTCAGAATGCTTTGTATTGGATTTTCTTTTAAAATTCATTCACGGGATGAAGGCATCGCCATCTAGCCCAGCATTGCCCCGGGGACAGTAAAGAGTCAACGACACTGTTATGGGTCTGGAGTCACATGTAGTCCAGACCAGCTAAGAAAGACAGTTTTCTTCCCTAAAGGACAATACTGAGCCAGATGGGTTTTTCCAACAATTGGTAATGGTTTCATGGTCATCATTCGACTCTTAATTCCAGATTTTTATTAACTTCCACCATCTGCGCACATGTGCTATATAAATGCAAATAGTTGTGTCATAAAAAAGGATACGTCTTGGCTTTTTCTGAATTCACCAATGAATATGCAGAAATGAGCTGTGCCAAAGTCCGAACATCCTCAGGATTTTGCCTGGAAAGACAAAACGAGCAGCGTTCTGGTGATTATCCCAAAGCGTTTTAGTTTCATTTTACCTTTTACCTTCATGAATGCAAACACCAAATATTCTGATCTTAATACTTAATACTCTTAAAATGGACTTAGTTAAAAAAGGCACAGGACTGTTTTCTATGCATTGTAGATGTTTTGTGCATTCATTTGCAGCACTCTAATTCACCGTATGTTTACAACTGGCAGAAATAGAAACATCAAAAATAGGAGCATGTGTAGGCTATTCAATCTTTCAAGCTTGCTCTGCCATTCAGTATGATCATGGCTGACCATCCAATTCAATATTCAGATCCTGCTTTCTCTCCACACCCTTAATTCCTTTTGGCCTAAGATTTGTATCATTGAATCTTCTTGAAAATGTTCAATGTTTTGGCCTCAACCACTTTCTGTGGCAGACAATTCCACAGGCACATCTTTCCCTGGGTGAAGAAATTTCTCGTCATCTCAGTCCTAAATGGCCTACCTCCCCGACACCTCGGTTCTAGATTCCCCAGTCACTGGAAACATCTTTCCTGCATTTAATCTGTCTGGTATTGTTATAATTTTATAGATTTCTATGAGATCCCCCACCACCCCCATTCTTCTAAATTCGAGTATTGTCCTAACCGATCCAATATCTCTTCGTATCTCAGACCTACCTTCCCAGGACTCAGTCTGGGTATTCTTCACTGCACTCTCTCCACAGCCACTACATTCCTCCTCAGTTAAGGAGGCCAACACGGCACATACTACCCTTGGTGTCATCTCACTAAAGCCCTGTACCATTGCAGCAAGAGAGCTCAGCTCCGATATGCAAATCCTCTTGCTATAACAGCCAACGTAGTACTTGCCTTCTTCACCAGCTGTTGCATCCGACTGCTTATTTTCAGTAACTGGTGCACAAAGACTCCCAAGGTCTTGCTGCACCTCACTCTTTCCTAATTGCCATTAAGTCAATAATCTGCTTTCCTGTTTTTGCTACCAAAATGGAAAACCTCTCAATTACCCACATTATACTTCATCTGCCATATCTTTACCCACACTGCAACTTATCCAAATCACATTGAAGTGCTTCTGCAACATCCTCACAGCATCCCTCCCACCCAGCTTTGTGTTGTTTGCAAACTGAGGTGTTGAAACGCGTAGAGCTGGATGAACACAGCAGACCAAACAAGTCATTCTGAAGAAGAGTCTAGGCCCGAAACATCAGCCTTCCTGCTTCTCTGATGCTGCTTGGCCTGCTGTGTTCATCCAGTTCTACACTTAGTAATCTCAGATTCTCCAGCATCTGCAGTTCCTACTATCCTGGAGGTATTACGTTTAGTTCCCTTGTCTAAATCATCAATTTGCGTTATGAATAGCTGGTTTCTAAGTACTGATACCTGCAGCACCCTACTCGTCACTGCCTGCCACTTAGAAAAGACCCATTTATTCCTAACCTGGGTTTCTTGGCTACTAACGAATTTACATTCCGTGTCATTAGACTAGCCCCAATTCCATACGCTTAAATGGTCAATATTCAAAAATTAATGTCTGAATACAATATGATGGAGCCCTTACAAACGGCAGAATAATGTCCTGAGTTACTCACCTACTGATTTTTCCTGTCTTTGCATTAAAGAAGAGTTTAAACTTTATTTGGTTAGTATCATACAGGCCAATAAATAGTTGTTATTTCAATTGCATAACAAATTAGACACTAGTGAACTCAAATGCCAGCCTGCTTCATTGCCCTGCATCATGCTTTGCAGTTTTATACCAAATTAACAAAATAACAAACAACTCTTTTCTCATGTGAAACACTTTTCAGGACTGATTATACAAATATGGAACCTCCTTCCAGCTCCTCACCGGAATTAAATAGGACGGCTTTTCACAAGAGAAAATTGAAATCTGCACAACCATCTTATCACATTTTATAATACCACAAATCAGTATACATATCCACTAATAACACGAAAAATCCACTTTCCAATGAAGATGATGCTGCTATTCACTTCATCTGTCCTTCAATCTATCACATACCTTCTGTTTCTTTTCCTCCCTTTCCCTCCATACAAAAAAAACCTCTATACCTCATGTCTGGCAAAATGATCAGAGTCGTGAAAATTCACTCTACCCCCTCTCCAAAGATGCGCCCACTTGCTGAGTATTTTCTGCATTTATTGTTTAGACAAAGAAATGCAAATCCTTTACACTCATTGATTCTTTAGGCTTGTCTGATTTATTTAAAATGGGCACAAAATCCAAAATTTTGCTGTTCACATCAGCATGAATGATCTTTTACTGTTTTAAAAGTGTTCTAATTTGTTCATGAGTGTTTAAGAGGGAACCGCATGTTAACATGTTGTATACTTTTATAAAATTATATAAATCTCTGAGCTTCATTTCCAACCAAAGCTCACAGCTATGCACTTCCTACCAATGCAGCACGAAGAACGATGAACTGAAGATCCCTTTAAAACCACCAGCTTCAATCAAGTTTATAAAGCATACCTCTTGGCCGAACATGATGGTTCTGTTTGGAAGTCCTTGTCCTTAAAAAGGAACAGTACATTCCAGCAGCATCACCCAATTGACTAGGAGCTGGAGTATGGCTGTAAAAGTGGACCAGATTTAGTTGAAGAGAATCATCTTCTCCCTAAGGGTTGTGATTCAGTGGAATTCCCTGCCCAGAGAAGCAGTTGAGGCCACCTCATTGCATGTTTTAATGCAAAGACAGATAGATTTTTTGAATAGTAAAGGAAACAAGGGTTATGGTGAGCAAGCAGGTAAGTGAAGCTGAGTCCATGAAATGATCAGCCATGATCTTATTGTACGGCAGAGCGGGCTCAACCGGCCAGATAGCCTACTCCTGCTCCTATTTCTTATTTAATGTAGTTCAGCATTTACCACTTTCTCAAGCTACAGTCCATTCTCTGTTTTATTTTCAACCTTTGTGTCAGCATATTACTTGCTGTTGGAGGGAACAATCACTACTTTTAGTGGACTTTCATCAGATAGTCCATTCAGTTGTTTAAAAAATGGCAAAGTGACTTTACCATTCATTTGAAAACAAGTGCACCAAGTCTCAAATTCATATTAAAGTATTGCTAAAACAAAAAGGTGCTTTTGAAGCTTTTTGTCTTCCTATCATTAATAACAAAGAAAAAAAATGGAGAATTTCAAAGCCAGCTACAATTTACACAACATCAGAAAAGGTGCCGATTCGTTGTCAAGTCATCTGATTGGTTGTGATGTTGCCAGGAAAAATGCATCAGGGAACTATTGCTTTCAATGCTTGTTTTATTTTTAAAAAGTGCAATGCCTGAATGGAGTCCTGTTTTCTGCAGATGTCAGTGCCTGTGTGTGAACATACATAGCTTCTTAAGAACTGCGAGTCAGCCTTTCGATCTTGAACTGAGTTTTTGAGTAATTTTTAGCAATATTTGAAATGTTCCAGCAATTGCAGTCAAAGTTCTGAATCACATTAAACACTGGAATTTATGTTTGGAAGCACAGGCTACTTGAACAAGGTCTGCACTCTGCCTATTGTGAACTGTTAAAAAGGCATGCTCTTTGATAAAGTCTTCCAGTTATTGGAATACATGGCCAATGCACTTAACATGGTAGATAGGCAACTGATAAGCCACATTGCTGCAGGTAAAAAGGTTCAATCTTCTAAGTGATAACCACAGACCTTTCATAAGTGAACCAACCACCTTATGTTTCTTAACAACCAATGAAAGCGTCTGGAGAAAGACTGTTAAGGCAAAGTCCTGGTCAGCAGAAATCTGGTTGGTAGTCAGTCAGATGACTTGCTTGTCAAACAGCACTCAGCCTTTCAAACACTGTTTCCAAAACAGATCCTTCTCATTTCAGTCCACATTAGATTATAGTTTTAATTATTTGTATATCAGGTAGCCCGATTCTAATTCCTTGTAATTAATAGTAATTCTTGTTCAGTACAAAAACTTGGTCCCTACTTACTATCAACCTGGGTCTGAAAGTCAGGTATATTGGAAACTTTGCGTACATCATAAAATCTTCACCGTTTATGATGACTCGGAATAACAGATTCGATTTCCCAGTACACTATCCCAATAACTCATGAGAGAATAAAAGTAAATTGTCAACTAGCAGCTCAAGGAAAGGTAGGTCATTACTCTAATCCATTTCAAGGATGAATTTGAGCATGGGATGGAGCCCAGTGAGGATATAAGATGATATTTACATGCAGTTGAAAGAATCCTTACTGTGAATGCAGAACGTATGCTCAGAACTAGTTCCATTCTCGGACCCGGTCAGTATTCATGTTTGGTTCTGCAGCTCCAGAATCTTTAAGATCAATCTCAAATGGGCTAATATATCTAAAATCATTTCAGCAACAGGTAATGCTAGCCATTTGACACTGATACTGTGATATTATAAACCTGAAAGCCTATCAGCAGCCTTTTCTCATGCAGGTGAAAAGAGCCATTCTTTTGTTTGTCCTGCTGAGTTTAAGACAAAAAGTTTTGAAATCAATACTGAAAGTTGACATTTGAATTACTCATTTTATTACAATCTAAAATGCTAAAAAAAATGAAAATAATTAAACCATACCTCCAAAGTTGCTCCAAATCACTGATTGCTTCCTTCTGCCGCCCATACTTCAACTTAAAATTGGCTGCTTCTCTGACTAGTGATAAATGAACTGTGGTATTTGGCTATATTTAAAAAGATAATAATTCAAAGTTCCATATTAGAAGGTCCACTTTTCAAATGCTGTTTATTCTTTGAATGTAGGGAAACAATGAGGGAGAGTTCGGAGACTTAACTTGAACATAATCCAACATCGACTAACCGTTTGGTGCAGGAATCCATTTTCCCACCAGCTGCACAAGAGTGGCACTGAATCAAACTACATGACCACAAATACTCAAGATCCTCTATGGCCTACCGAAAACAGTACAGAATACAAGGTCATCAGCCACTTTCATCCTAAAGCATCACTCCTCCCAGTTTAAACAACCTGGATGCAACAACACATTCCACTGACAATCACCATGCAGTCAGGGTACAAAATAACTCCAAAAACTGTGACTGGCAATGCACAATTGTAAAATTGTGTACAATTATACACTTAAGAGCATTCTAATAGCCGGTGTGTTTGGTTGCAGATGTTTCGTCACACTGCTACGTAACATCGTCAGTGCACCTCTGGTGAAGCATTGGTGTTCTGTCCCACTTGTTATTTATATGCCTTGGTTTGGTGGGGTGGTTGGTATTACTTCCGGTTCTGTTTGTCAGCGGTTTGTATATTGGGTCTAGTTCAATGCATTTGTTGACAGAGCTCTGAATGGAATGCCAAGCCCCCAGGAATTCCCTGGCATGTCTTTGTTTGACTTGTGCTATTATGGATGCATTGTTCCAGTCAAATGTGTGTCCTTCTTTGTCCGTGTGTATTGTGACCAGTGAGAATTGGTCTCGTCGTTTGGTGACGAGTTGGTGTTAGTGTATGTCATTGCCAGATTTCTTCCAGTTTGTACTGTGTAATGTTTCTCACAATCTTTCCCACAAGGTATTAATTACTGTGTAAAGTGTACAATAGCCTACCAGCACAATCTTCTAGCCCAGAGGTAAGAGTGGTACTGACTGAGCCAAACTGACAAGTAACACCTTAAATGTCTTCGGCAAATTCAAATAGATTGCAGTCACTGCATTGTGCAGTTCAGTTTTACCTGTTCAGCTATCTCAACCGTTCAAGCAGAACGGTAAGACGTGGTTTCTTAATTCATGCTGGACGTGCTTATTGAATGTTCAATGGGTGAACAACTAAGAAGGCTAATATTATTAATATTGAGGCGTAAAGTAAATACTGAGTTATTCAACTTGTTAACATTTCGAATCCAGTGATCCTTCTTCGAAATGCCTAGGTCACTAGATTTGAAATGTTAACTGTGTTTTTTCTCCAAAGACGTTGCCAGACACGCTGAGTTTCTCTAGCATTTTCTGTTTTTGTTTCAAAGTGCTTAAGTGTTTACTGCTGACTGGATAGATAAGAATAATAACAGAGAAGTCCACATCTGGAGTAGTGTGGGCAGTTTTGCCCTTTATTTAAGGAAATACATTATTTCTTTGGAAGCAGTTTAGAAAAGGCTCACTCAGAAGACCCTGGGACATAGGAACTGCCTTACGAGCAAAGGCTAAAATGTTTGGTACGTCATTCATTGCAGCTTAAAAGAACATGAGGTGATCTCATGTAAATATATAGGATTCTCAAGTGGTTTGACAGGGTAAACGCTGATAGGATGGTGCCCATCACAGGAGATTCTTGGACCATAACACACAGTCTTAGAATAAATGATTGCTAACTGAAGCTGAGAAGAGAAATTTTTTCTGAGGGTTAAGATTCTTTGAATCTCTTGGTCACAGAGCAGTGGGGTAAGAGTTCTTGTACATATTTAAGGCTGAAATAGATAGATTCTTGATCAGTAGAGGAATCCAGGGTTACAGGAAAAACACTGGAAACTGGATATGAGGAATGTTAGATGAGCTATGATCCTATCGAAAGGCAGATGAGTCTCAATTGGCTGAACTGGCTACTCCTATTCTCATTCTGTACAGATTTTAACTCAACCCAACCTTTGGATCTAAAGGCTGTCTGCACAGTCATCATATAATTGTATTCTTTATGACCGTCTCATTGTAAGCCATCAATGTCTGCTTATTATCTCTGGTAAAGAAAAGCCTTACATCCAAGGCTGTAGATAAATTGTTATCTTGCCAATACCATGGGAATATTTGCTTTCTTACTAACTTGAGGCAGAAACAAGCTTCAGCTTTGCTTGGAACGTGCGTCACTCAAGGCATTAAGTAAATTCAATTTCACAAAAGGTACACATGGAGTGAACAAAAGTAAAGCATACAATAAAGCTATAGGACTCATCTACAAAATAGTTTCTCAGCTACATTGAACATTAGAAAATTGATCTTGCCTAAAATTATGCAGAAATCATTGTCTGATTTACAAGCATGGAATGGTGTAAGATGTTTATCAATCTAAATGTAGAGTTACAACATAGATATCTTTTGCCAGTTCAAAATTATATCACTGACTGCATTTCCAATGATTAATTCATCTTTGAGATAGCTTTTTGTTCTCCTTTTATTCAGCCTAGTCCTGGTTTTAGAGCCACATAATGATATATATACTTGGGAAAGCCATATTTGCATTAACTTTTTGTTTTAAACAGTCTGGCCTTTTCCCATGTATTAGCAATCACATTTTATAGGCCTCATATTTCAGCTTGAATTAATAATCATTTTGGTAGTGATGTGAGCAAGATCTTTATCTCGTAATTAACATTTTGTTGTCATATTTGCACACAAGTGCATAGAAAGATATTTACCTGGTGTTCTTGGTACCAGTGGATAGCTTGGCAGAAAATCTCTATTGCACTATCAATATCTTCCTCGTGGCTATACATAGTAACCAATGCAGAAACCTGTAAACACAATATTGCAATGCCATTGCTCAACGTTTAACCATAACTTCAGAAAATCTGCTCATCTTTCTAACTGAAACTACTAATTTCAGACTAGGAGAATTTCCAAAAACATGTTCAAAATAATTAGAAAATCATTATTTGGTGCACATCTGTTCATAAAGCATTGAAAAGTATTCACAAAATGTAAATTATATCAATACCTTAATAATTAAAACTTCCTAGATGTAATTATTCAAAAACACAAACTTATATTCATTAAAAAAAACTCTCAAAAAGAAATCAAACCCTACCACAAAACTGCCAAGCAAATCTACGAGAGAATCTTATGCTCCAATTGAACCATGGACTTGTCTTCACTTATCTTCAGTTCCATATTCTTTCTAAGATATCCATAGATGCACCAAGCATTTGAAATCAGTTTCCCCTGCCTACTCGCCATAAAACAAGTTATTGTTTACTTGGTACAACCATCTTAATGCTGCTGACTATTTATATAAAACGCATCTGGCGAGAAAACAGAACCTGTACAAGCTGCAGGTGTTGGATACCACAAGACACAGCAACAGCATCTGAACTGACAGCACCCAGAACTGATGCTACAAAAAGGCAGATCTAAGGAACTTTCCACACTACTCAATTTTAGTGCCATTTTGCAGATTTTTTTTTAACTTTTTTTCCCACAGAAATCATTAGGAATCGCAAGTTAATTTTTAATATTTGGGCTTAGGCAACATATACTCTCAACGTCAAAAATACACAGCAAAGCGAATGGTGGTTACATTGTTAAATTAACGTTTTCTATACAGCCTAAGCATCGAGAAATTTGCAAACTTGTCTAGGTAATTAAAACGTCATCTCACACCCTAGATGTTCTTGAACTCTTTGATCTCCATCTGCCCATGAACAAAGGAAACTAGAAAATAACAATTCAAACAAAGATAGGAATAATATCAATTTCTGCTGTGAAACACAATCCTGCACAGGCAGTTATATTTTTACAGCAGTGCTTGGTTCATTATGTGGGACCTGACCAAGTAGGCGTAGAGAAACCCATCCCATTGGCAGAAGGTTTGAGCACCAGAGGATACTAATTAAATGTTAGTAGAAGAACCATAGGTGACATGGGAAAAACAATTTGCACTACAATCTTTACATCTTAAGCATTCAGTGGAAACAGAATAAATTATGGCTTTCAAAAGAGCACTGGTAATTATCTGAAGAAAACAGATTTACAAGCCTGTGGGGTAAAGGCAGAAGAGTATGACTATTTGAGTGGCTGTCACAGATAGCCAGCACAAACACGATGCACAGGATGGTCTCCTTGTGAGATTTTACGATGCTACGAAAGCACTAGCTTGAAGCAGATAGTCAAAGATGCTTGAAGAACTTTAGAACTGTTAACATTATGGAACACCAGAGGTCACAGAGCATGCAAATCTGGCAAGCAGCTGGACAGAACAGCATAAAAACTTTTTAAAAGGAGCAGCACAGCATTACATTCACTCAAGATAATAAAATGTGAGGCTGGATGAACACAGCAGGCCAAGCAGCATCTCAGGAGCACAAAAGCTGACGTTTCGGGCCTAGACCCTTCATCAGAGAGGCTCTCTGATGAAGGGTCTAGGCCCGAAACATCAGCTTTTGTGCTCCTGAGATGCTGCTTGGCCTGCTGTGTTCATCCAGCCTCACATTTTATTATCTTGGAATTCTCCAGCATCTGCAGTTCCCAGTATCTCTGATTACATTCACTCAATACAGCTCCTCAAGTGATTTCAGAATTTAAAAATGATATGGGACAAGTAGGAGTGTCCAAAAGCAGACGGCATAGGTTTGAGGTGAGGGGAAAAGCATTTGAAAATGACATCGGGGAACTTTTTCCACAAGGAGATTGGTGTGTGTATGGAGCGAGCAGCCAGAGGAAGTGGCACAGTTGGGTACAAATTACAACATTCAATAGGCATCTAAATGGGTATATAAATAGTAAGGGTTTAAAGAAACATGGGCCAAACGCTGGCAAGTGGGACTAGATCAATTTATGATATCTGGTTGGTATAGATGAGTTAGACTGAAGGGTCTGTTTCCAAGACTGTGGCAGAGGATCATTTGTAGATCATAGAACACACTGTTAAGAGTCACAGAGTCCTTAAAGTGTGAAAAGAGGCCGTTCAACCAATTTAGTTTGTACCAATTCTCTTAAGAGTATTCCATCCAGACCCCCACCCTATTCCTGTGATCTCACATTTACCATGGCTACTCCACCTAATCTGCACATCCCTGGACAATTCAGAATGGCCAATCCACTTAACCTGCACATCATTAGACTTGGGAGGAAACCGTAGCACCCGGTGGAAATCCTTGCAGACACGGAGAGAACTTGCAAAATCTACAGTCACCTAAGGCTGGAATTGAACCTGTGTTCTTGGCACTGTGAGGTAGCTATGCTAAACTATTTTGCAGCGGTCTTACAAAGTAAGATACTTTGAACATCTCATTAATACAAAAGAATAAGGAGATGAATTAACTACTATCACCATCACTACGTAAGTAATATTAAATAAACAAATCGGGCTAAAAGCAGATAGGACCCTGGACAAGATGGGCTTGCATCCGAGAAACCCAAAAGAAATAGCTACAGGGTTAGTGAATGCACTGACTGTAATTTTCCAAAAATCTTTAGATTCTGGCAAAGCACCGGTGGATCGGAAAAGTGCCACCATGACACCCCTATTCAAAAGGAGAGAGGGAAACAAAAATCAGCTAACTATAGCCAATTATGCTTTTATCTATTGTTGGAAAAATGTTGGAATCAATCAGCATATTTTGAAAATCATAATCTAGTCAAACAGAATCAGCGTGGCCTCATGAAATGACAACAAAATCTCATTCAGAGTGGATCGAGGGGAACGAGTTGATGAACTTCCTGAACTTCCCAACCTTGGCCAGGTCCCTCACAACAGGTGAAGTTATAAGACAAGAGTCCATCGTACTGGAGGCAGTATAGTGGCAGGGATAAAGAACTGGCCACAGGTGCAAAACCGGAAGTGAAAATAAGGGGTTATTTCTTTCAGGATGGCAAACTAGTGGCAATCTACAGGTATCAGTGCTGAAACTGCAACTATTTACAATATATGTACAAAGGACTTGGAGAAAGGAAGCCTATGTACTGCCACCAAATTTGCAGATGGCACAAAACAGATGCTTGTGAAGATGATACAAACAGTTTACAGAGAAATAGATTGGTTAAACAAATGGGCAAAAGCTGGCAAAGGAATTGTAATTTTGGCAAAGGTGAAGTTGCTCATTTTGGAGGGGAGAATGAAAGAACAGATTATTATTTTAACAGAGAAAAACTGCAGAAAGACACAACACAAAAGGGACTTGCAGGTACTTGTGCACAGCTGTAGTTGGTATCAGGAAGCCTAATGAAATGTGGGCCCTTATTTCATGGGGGCTAGAGTATAATGATTAGATTCCCTACAGTGTGGAAACAGGTCCTTGGCTCAACAAGTGCACACCACCCCTTGAAGCATCCCACCCAGACCCATCCACCTATAACCCACACACCCCTGAATACTACGGGCAATTTAGCGTGGCTGATCCATCTAGCCTGCACATCTTTGGACTGTGGGAGGAAACTGGAGCACCCGGAGAAAACCCATGCAGACACGGGGAGAATGTGCAAACTCCACACAGACAGTCACTTGAGGCTGGAATTGAACCTGGGTCTCTGGTGCTGTGAAGCTGCAGTACTAACCACTGAGCCACCATGCCACCCTCAAAGAATAAGAATCTAAGAATAGGGAAGTCCTAGTGCAACTATATGGAGTGCTGGTGAGACTATATCAGAGTACTGAGTGTAATTTTGGTCCCGTTTTATACAGCAGAATCCCTCCAGTATGGAAACAGGTCATTTGACCCAAGAGGTCCACACTGACTCTCCAAAGAGCACCCCATCCAGAATCACCACCACGCGCCCCCCCCCCCCCACACCCCCTCCCCACCCACCCACCCCCCACACCCCCCCCACCCCCCCGCCACCCCCACCCCCCCCCACCCCCCCCCACCCACCCCCCCCCCACCCCCCCCCACCCACCCCACCCCCACCCCACCCCCCACCCCCCCCCACCCACCCCACCCCCCCCCCCCACCCCACCCCCCCCCCCCACCCACCCCACCCCCCCCCCACCCACCCCCCACCCCCCCCCACCCACCCACCCCACCCCCCCCCACCCCCCCCACCAAGACAGTGGTTTGGCGTGGAATGAACTTCCAAAGGAAGTGGTGAATGTGGGTACAGTTACGATGTTAAAAAACATTTGGATAATACACACAAATAAGAAATACTTGGGCGGATCTGGACCAAATGCAAGTAGGTGGGACTAGTTTAGTTTGGGATTGTGTTCAGAGCAGACTAATTAGACCTAATGGTCTGTTTCTATGCCGTATGACTCTATGACTCTCCTTCTAATTCAAGCCTCCAGATCCAGCAACATCCTGGTAAATCTGTAATGCATCATCTCCAATTTAATAACATCCTTCCTGCAGCAGGTCTAACAGAACTGTACACAGCACTCCAAAATTTGCCTTATCAATATCCTGTTTTTGTTAATGATTTCCAGCATCTGCAGGTCTTTTCGGTCTTTTGTTGCTACTGAAGAGGTGGACGGTTTGGGTTTAAATTTATTAATAACACAAAGTGTAGCAGTAAATTAAGTTGTAAAGAGGACATAAGAAAACGATAAAAGGTTATAGACATGTTAAGTGAGTGGCAGTGATCTAGTAAATCGAGTGCAATGAGGGAAAATGAGGAGTTGGCCATCTCAGCAGAAACACTGATCGAACGAAGCATATTCTCTAAATGATGACAGGTTGCAGAGATCTGACATGCAGAGGGACCCAAATGTCCTACTGCATGAATCAGAGAAGATTAGAGTGCAGGTACAGCAGGTAATTAGGAAATCAAATGGAAAGGCCAAGATCCAGGGTATACTGCTTAAACAGCAAGAGTCGCCAATTTAGAAGGAGCAAATATTTTCTCAGAGAGGGTCATGAACCTTTGGAACATTCCTCCTTAAAAAGATGATGGAAGAAAATTCTTTTAATATTTGCAAGACAGAGGGCGAGGGATTGGTGATAAGCAATATGGGTGAAAGGTTATCGGGGTGGGGTGGGAGAGGAATGTGAAGTAATCAGAACAACATGATCCGATTGAATGATGGAGCAGGCTCGACGGGCCAAACCGACTACTGGCTACTCCTAAACTGTTTGTCAGTGGGTTTTAATTAGTGAGGAAGAATACTGCAGCTCCAGAATGGTTTTAGAGAGTATCTGCAGTTCAGAGATAAAGGAGTGCCAATTTGAAACTGAGATGAGGAGGAATTCTCTCAGAGATTGTGTCTCTTTGGAATTCCCTGCCACAGAGCACTGTGGGTTAAGAATCCTTCTGTACATTTAAGGCTGAAATTTATAAGATTGTTGGTCAGTATTGGAATCAAGGGTTATGGGGTAATTGCAGAAAAGTGGATGAGAGGATTGTCGGATCAGCCATGAGCCAACTGGTAGAGTAGACTCCAGGGGCTGAACAGCTTACTCCTATTCCTATTTCTACTTCTTATGATCTTACAGGAAAAACACAAGTTGCACTATTTCTTCTCTCTCTTCCTCAGCATTACAACATATTTTTGTGTTATGGTTTCACAGAACTCTCTTAATTGACTTAAACAGAGCTTGGTGTGCTACTTTAGATTCTGGTACCTAGGTCAATGTCGGTCAGTCTTCCACTTTTAGCTTGTTAGGCCACATCAGAGGGCATTTAAGATGATATCAGAAGGCAGCAGTTTCACATGACATGTAGGCCAGACTAGATAAAGACAACAAGCAAGTTCCTTTCCAAGCCCCTCATCATCATTATTTGGAACTATATTACCATTCCTTCACAGTCGCTGAGTCAAAATCCAGGAATTCCCTCACAATACTGTCAGTCTATTATAGGACATGGAGTGCAGTGGTTCAAGGAGGCAGCTCATTACCACCCTCTCAAGGGCAACTAAGAACGGGAAACAAATGCTAGCCAGCAGTGATGCCCAAGTCCCAGACAGATTAAAAGAAAGATTCATGAATCAGATCAGTTTCCATTACAACTGGCAATGTAAGTTATACAAAGTTCTGGTTACACTACACATGGAACACTGAACAGTTCTAAGCACCAAATCTTAGGAAGTATATACTAGCCTTAGAGGGAGAGTATTACAGTATAGATTTTTGAGAATGATTTCTGGACTCCAAATGTTAATTTACAAAGACAGACTGTACAAACCAGAGATGTATTCCCTGAAATTTAGAAGTTAAAACGGTGGTTTGATCAATGGTTTCAAGATATTAAGGGAAGCCAATAGAGTAGAGAGATAAGGTATATCCACCAGCTGAGGGTTGTGAGGCAGTGTCTACAAATTAGAGGTAGAAGAGAAAATAGAAAATATAAAGAAATACAAAGAGTGGTAGAAGTTTGGAACACACTTCCATAAATGACAACTGATGCTCAACCAAAGGAATTTAAACCTGAGATTGCTTGATTTTTGCTAACCAAAGATATTAAGGAAAATGAGGCAAAGAAAAACATATAGAATTAGGTTGCACAAGTGATTCAGTAGCCCCTGTTCCAGTGGATCACCAAGTACACTGGTTATACACCTTAAAGCATAAAATATCTCAATATGACATCAATTTGACATTCAGTCACTGCACTTGGACAGTAATCCAGAGGCCCAGGCTAATGCTCTGGGGACATGTGTTCAAATCCCACCATGGCAGCTGTTAAAATTTAAATTCAAGGCTAAATTTTTAACCTCAGCAATGGTAGAGATGGAAAGTAATATCAATTGTTCGAAAAATCCATCCAGTTCACTCATGTCATTCAAGGAAGCAAATACGCTATCCTTACCTCATCTGGCCTACAGGTAACTTTAGACCTGCAGTAATGTGGTTGATTCTTAACTACCTTCTGAACTGGCCTAGCAAGCCACTAATCTCAAAGACAGTTTGGGATTGGCAACAAATACTGAGCTTGCTAATAAAGCCCACTTCTCAAGGGAGAACTGTTTTTGAAGTTACTGATTTTACGACTTACCATCCCTGGTTTATTTAACTTTTCATCAATCGATCTTAAGATGTTACATGCCTTTATAATGTGACCTTTAGAGAAAAAGCAAAAGCACAAAGATGCTTAAGAAATAGTTGGAAATAAAAAGGACTGCAAATACTGGAGGCCAGAGTCTATAGGTGAGAGGCTGGAAAGGGTTGCAACACCAGCCCCACTCCCCTCTCGTCTCTGTCCAAGGCCCCAAACAATTCTTCCAGATACAGCAGGGATCCACCTGCACTCCATCCAACCTGGTCTATTGCATCAGTTGCTCCTGATGTGGTCTCCCCTAAACCGGGGAGACCAAACACAGACTTGAGGACCAGTTCACGGAGCATCTGCACACATCAACCAACACAACCTTCTGGTTGCCATCCATTTTAATTCCCCTGCCACCCCCTGACAACATATCCATTCTTCGCACCCTCCATTGTCAAAGGCCAAACATAAACTAGAGGAACAACATCTGATATTTCACCATGGGAGCTTACAGCCCAATGGCCTCAACAGTGACTTCACCAGCTTCAAAATCCCTCCACCCCCAGCCTTATCCCCTGTTCAGCCAGCCCAGTCCTCCTCACCTCCCTGACCTGACCTAACCTGTCCACGTTCCTACTCACCTATCCACTCTCATTTCCCACAGGCTGATCACAATAACCCCCTTCCTGCATCCTCTTATCATCAACTCTCCTATCCTTTCCCCGCCCCAACCACACTCCTTTTTATTTCTGGGCTCCTCTCCCACTCCCCAGTCATGATGAATGGTTTCAGTCCTGCTCCTCTGAAGCCGTATGACTTGCTGTACTGTTCCAGCCTCACACCTGTAGACCTTTAAGAAATAATTCAATAATGAGAAACATTTCACTTACACTCCAGGAGAAACCGGGAAAAATACTTAAACAAAAAGTACTTAGCCAAAAATCAAGAAATGAGCTTCTATAATATCAGTATATCACAGCACCAATATCTGTAAGGAAGGATACTAACCTTGGACCAAATATAGCTGTGCTATTGTCATCTTAATTTCAACTGCACTTTCCGGATGCTGCTCCAAGACTTCCTTAAAGTTAAAATAAAAGTTAAAAATCACTGATTAATAATTTACTTAACAACTCATTAGTGACCCATCAACTAAACAAACTTACTTAACTGAGAAATTTTAGGTTTAAAAACAATGCACTGCATATTTAAATATTACAACCAGTATACAGATCCATGTGCTCAGCTCTCTGTCCCCACCTTCTGTACAGGTACAGTTCAAAATACACAGCTCACACTAAATCAACCACACTGTATTGACCCAGACATAGACACAGGACAAAGATACAACCAAACTACACAATGACACAAAAGTTCCATCAGTGTGACTGGCTCAAATCTGGAGCACTATCTAACAATGTGACAACGTCATCACATGGACTACTGAGATGCAGAGCGTCAGCTCATTAACACATGACCAAATAGAGATGGGAAGTAGTTGCAAACCTCGAACAAGTAAAAATAAGACACTGAAACAGTCATATCTGGTCCTGAACTTCCAAAAACGTGCCTGAAGAAATGTTATGGATAAATCAAGGACACAACAATATTTTGGTTAGACACATTTATCGCATTTTGCGCAGTGCTTTCATTTATTCTTGAAGTTCATGATAGAACATAGAACAGTACAGGCCCTTCGGCCTATGTTGTGCCAACCTATTATCCTACTGAGATTAATCTACACTGCATTTTACTATCCTCCAAGTGCCTATCAAAGAGTCACTTAAAGGTGTGTAAAATACCTGGCTCCACTACCACTGCCAGCAGCGCATTCCACATGCCTACACTCTCGGTCTGTAGAACCTACCTCTGACATCTCCCCTATACCTTCCTCCAATCACCTTAAAATTATGCCCCCTCGTAATAGTCATTTCCACCTTGGGAAAAAGTCTCTGACTATCCACTCTATCTATGCCTCTCATCATCTTGTGCACCTCTATCAAGTCACCTCGCATCCTTCTTCGCTCCAATGAGAAAAGCCTGAGCTCACTCAACCTTTCCTCATAAGACTTGCCCTCCAGTCCAGGCAGCATCCTAGTAAATCTCCTCCGCACCCCCTCTGAAACTTCCACATCTTTCCTATAATGAGGTGACCAGAACTGAACACAATATTTCAAGTGTGGTCTAACTAGAGTTTTATAGAGCTGCAGCATAACCTCACAGCTCAAACTCAATTCCCCTGCCCATGAAAACCATCACACCATACGCCTTCTTTACAACCCTATCAACTCGGGTAGCAACTTTGAGGGATCTAAGAACATTGACCCCAAGATCCCTCTGTTCCTCCACACTGCTGAGAATCCTGTCATTACCTCCATATTCTGCATTCAAATTCGACCTTCCAAAATGAATTACTTCAAACTTTTCTGCATTGAATTCCATCTACCACTTCTTTGCTCAGCTCTGCTTCCTGTCAATGTCCCGTTGCAACCTACAACAGCCCTCCACGCTGTCTACAACTCCACCAACCTTTGTGTTATCGGCAAACTTGCTAACCCACCCTTCCACTTCATCATCCAAGTCATTTATAAAGATCACAAACAGCACAGGTCCCAGAACACATCTCTGCAGAACACCACTGGTCACCGAGCTCCAGGCTGAATACTTTCCACCTACTACCACCCTCTTGTCTTCTTTTGGACAGCCAGTTTTGTATCCAGACAGCCAAATTTCCCTGAATCCCGTGTCTCCTTACTTTTTGAATGAGCCAACTGTTATAACACAACTTTAGATATCTGCACTAACAATAGATAGACACCAAGGCTTGGTGCGAAAACAGAACATATTAACATGGCAATGAATTATCCAGATTAACAAGAGTTTACAATTGGATGGAAAATAAAAACTGAAAGAATCACAGATTTTGTAAATCAGGAACAAAAACAGAAGTTGCTGGAAAAGCTCAGCAGGTCTGGCAGCATCTGTGAAAAAAAATCAGAGATAGTGTTTTGGGTCCAGTGACCCTTCCTCAGAATCTGTTCTGAGTAAGGGTCACCTGACACAAAACGTTAACTCTGATTATTTTTCTTCACAGCTGTTGCCAGACCTTGATAAAGTGTGGAGCTGGATGAACACAGCAGGCCAAGCAGCATCTCAGGAGCACAAAAGCTGACATTTCAGGCCTCGACCCTTCATCTCTGATGTAGGGTCTAGGCCCGAAACGTCAGCTTTTGTCCCCCTTAGATGCTGCTTGGCCTGCTGTGTTCATCCAGCTCCACACTTGGTTATCTTGGATTCTCCAGCATCTGCAGTTCCCATTATTTCTGCTGCCAGACCTTGTTGAGCTTTTCCAGCAACTTCTGTTTTTGAGCTGGATGGATTTCAGCTCCAATGAAACTGATTATTTAGTAGCTCTGTGCATTATTGTAACATAAAATACTAAAAACCTAGGATTTCTCTGCCAAGTCAAAGTCCCATATATTGAGATTGCAACACATGTATTTTGAAGTACCTGAACATTAATCACCATGTCAGGTTTGTTACGGTGCTTCTGAGTTTGAGAAATCTCCATAATAATGATCATGTTGATTACACATGGTGTACTGCTATATTTTAGAATTTGGCTTTTGTCATAGAATCCCTACAGCACGGAAGCAGGCCATTTGGCCCATCAAGTCCACATCAACCCTCTTAAGAGCATCTCATTCAGATTCACCCTCCTTACATGTCCCTGTAAACCTGCATTTTCCATGGCGAATCCAACTTTTTGTTTTATTTATTCATTTTGTGGGATGTGAAGGTCACCAGCTGGACAGCATTTATTGCCCATTCCCAGTTGCCTTTGAGAAGGTGGTGGTGAGCTGCCTGTTGAACCACTGGAGTCCACCTGCTATACTCACAATGCCATTAGGGAGGGAATTTCAGGATTTGACCCAATAACTGTGAAGGAATGGCAATATATTTGAAAGTCAGGATAAGAATGTGGCCTGGAGGGGAACTTGCAGGTGGCGACGCTCCCATCTACCTGCTCCTCTTGTCCTTCTAGTTGGAAGTACTCATGGATTTGGAAGGTGCTAGACTGAGGACAGTACACAGTACTGCTACTGAGCATCGGTAGTGGAAGGAGTGGATGTTTGTGGATGCAGTACCAATGAAGTGGGCTGTTTTGTCCCAAATGGTATCAAGCTTCTTGAATGCTGTTGGGGCTGCACTCATCGAGACAAGTGGGGAATATTCCATCACACACCTGACTTGTGCCTCGTCGATGGTGAACAGGCTTTCGCGAGTCAGGTGGTGAGTTACTCACTGCAATATTCCTGGCCTCTGACCTGCTCTTGTAGCCACCGTGTTTACGTGGTGAGTCCAGTTGAGTTTCTGATCGATGATAGCCCCCAGAATGTTGATAGTGAGGAATTTGGTAAAGGTAACAACATTGAATGTTAAGAGTTGGTGGTTAGATTGTCTCTTATTAGTGATAGTCATGGCCTGGCATTTGTGTGGCACAGAAGTTCCTTGTCACTTGTCTGCCCAAGCATGGATATTGTCCAGATCTTGTAGCATTTGGACACGAACTGTTTCAGTGTTTGAGGAATCGCAAATGGTGCTGAACATTATGTAATTATCTGCAAACAACCCACTTCTGACCTTATGATGGAGGGAAGGTCATTGATGAAGCAGCTGAAGATGATTGGGCCTAGGACCTCCTACTGAGATGTCCTGGAGCTAACATGGCTGACCTCCAACAATCACGGCCATTGGCCAAGCATATCCTTTAGGAAACTGGAGGAAACCCAATCAGACACAGGGAGAATATGTAAACGCCACACAAATACTTGCCCAAGGGTGGGGCAAAATTCGAGTCCCTGGCGCTGTGAGGCAACAGGCTAACAATTAACCACCACTCCAAGACCGTTTACATTTCCAATGGTTTGACTTGTCAGCTGTTTTGAAGCTCAGATCACATGAGAAAGCCAATTTATAGCAGCTCATTACTTCTTTCATAAGCAACCTAAAGCATTTTAGAAACAATTCAGCATTTTTAACAGCTATCAGCAATAATTCACAACCAGCAAAGAGATAAATAAACACAACTTGCTTTCAGTGACATTCTGTATGTAAAATATGTATTGGATGCAAGAATAAATGCTAAATCAAAGGAGCCTAATTTATGAAAGTGATGTCACTGCAGGTTTGATATATACAACACTAAATCAATATTATTTATAGCCAATGGTTCTACATCTCCTAACTGACTTACCTCCAGGAGCTGAATAGCTTTGGTATGTTGTTTCTCACGGCAATGTTGTGCTGCCTGAATTAATACTGGTAGTGGAGACTCAGGATTCTGCTTCTGCAAACCTAATGTTAGTTTGCGACACTGATCAGCCTGTACACAAACAATGTACAATTTTTATTTCCAAGATTTAAAACCACACAGACACTTATCAGAAAAACACAAATGCAACACTGAAGAACTTTTATCACTGGGTCATTTTATTTAACCAATAATGTCAAATATACTGACTCATCTTCCACGAAAGTGATAATTAGTAACTGCACACTGTCAAAAAGGACAGTGAGAAGCTGGAAGTTGTTATACACATTGAGAAGAATTATATGGTGAGGGAAAGGGTTAGGCTTTGCAGAATGAATACAGAAGTTGGGTAGGAGGTTGAAAAGCAAAACCTCAAAAGAACTAATATCTGGATTCTTCCTGTCCCACATCCAGCAATAGTCGGAACAAGAAGAGAGGGCAGAGATATTTATATCATCTACAGCTACGGGTTAAGTGTTTCCTAGTGGAGGGTAGCTAATGTTTATTTAATCAAGCCTGTAAAGAGAAGCCTGGGAACTATAGACTGGTGAGTCTAACATTAGTGATGGGTAGGTTATTGGCGGGGACGGGGTTGGAATTTTAAGAGGTAGGATTCATAAGCATTTGGAGAGGCAAGGGCTGATTAGGGATAGTCCGCATGGTTTTGCACATGGGAAATTATGTCTCACAAACTTAATTGAGATTTTTGAGGACGCATCTAAAAGGACTGAGGGCAGAGAGGCAGACGTTGTCTAAATAGGCTTGAGTAAAGTTTTTGACAATGTTCTGCACAGTAAACTGATTGGTAAAGTTAGGTCAGATGGGATTCAGGCAGAGCTTGCTAGCTGAATACAAAATTGGCTTGGCAGCACAAGACAGAGGGTGGTAGTGGAGGGCTGTTTTTTGAACTGGAGGCCCATGACCAGCAGGTTTCACAGGGACTGGTGCTGGGTCCACTGTTGATTGTCATTTATAAAAGCGATTTGGATGAGAATTTAGAAGGCATAGGTAGTAAAATTTGTGGATGATGCCAAAATCAATGGTATAGATGACAGTGAAAAGGGCTACAAAAAGTTCTTATCAATTCGGCCAATGGGTTGAGGAGTGGCAGGTGGAGTTTAATTTGGACAATGTGAAGTATTGCATTTTGGAAAAACGAACAAGCGCAGAGCCTATACAGTTCATTGTAGAGCTCTGGGCAGTATTGTCAAACAAAGACCTACGGTTCAGGTACGTAGTGCTTTGAAAGTTGTGTCACAGGTTGACGGGGTGGCTGAAAAGGCATGTAGCATGCTTGCCTTCAATGCTCAGACCACTGAGTATCGGAGTTGGGATGTCATGTTGAGGTTATACAGGACATTGTTGAGGCCACTTCTCGAGTACTGTGCACAGTTCGAGTTGCTCTGCTACAGGAAGGACATTATTAAATTGGAGCGGGATCAGAAAAGATTTACCAGGATGTGGCTGGGACTTGAGGGTTTGAAATATAAGAGCAGGCTGGGACATTTTTTCCACTGGAGATTAGGAGGTTGATAGGGACTTCACAAAGGTTTTATAAAATCATGGAGTGATAGATAAAGTGAACAACAAAGATCTTTTCCCTACGGTGAGGGAGTTCAAAGGGGGCGTATTTTTCAGATGAGAGAAGAAAGATTAAAAAAGGGACTTAAGGGGCAGCTTTGTCACACAAAGGGTGGTTCATTTGAGCAATGAACTGCCTGAGGAAATGGTAGATGCAAGTGCAGTCACAACATTTAAACGTCATTTGGAGGGTACGTAAATAGGAAAAGTTGAGGAGAATATGGGCGAAGTGGGCGGGTAAGTGGGACTAGTTAAGTTTGAATACTTGGTCAAAGGGTCTGCTCGGATTGTTACGAAGTTGGGTAGAGTAATTGCGAGATGGCAAGTAGGATGCTAAAATGTGTGGTTCCTTTAAGAGATTTGTGCTTCGTCTGTACTTAGGGTTTTTTTAAAAAAATTATATGTCTGTGAGCAGCAGCTAAAGTTGCCACTACAGAGAGTCTCAAAATATGAAACAAATGTATTAAAAAAGAAGCCTTACAGGTGGCAGGCAAAACAGTCTTGTTTTGATTGTATCAGTGATAATGGGAACTGCAGATGCTGGAGAATCCTAGATAATAAAATGTGAGGCTGGATGAGCACAGCAGGCCCAGCAGCATCTCAAGAGCACAAAAGCTGACGTTTCGGGCCTAGACCCTTCATCAGAGAGGGGGATGGGGTGAGGGTTCTGGAATAAATAGGGAGAGAGGGGGAGGTGGACCGAAGATGGAGAGAAAAGAAGATAGGTGGAGAGGAGAGTATAGGTGGGGAGGTAGGGAGGGGATAGGTCAGTCCAGGGAAGACGGACAGGTCAAGGAGGTGGGATGAGGTGAGTAGGTAGGAGATGGAGGTGTGGCTTGGGGTGGAAGGGATGAGTGAGAGGAAGAACAGGTTAGGGAGGCAGAGACAGGTTGGACTGGTATTGGGATGCAGTGGGTGGGGGGGAAGAGCTGGGCTGGTTGTGTGGTGCAGTGGGGGGAGGGGACGAACTGGGCTGGTTTTGGGATGCGGTGGGGGAAGGGGAGATTTTGAAGCTGGTGAAGTCCACATTGATACCATTGGGCTGCAGGGTTCCCAAGCGGAATATGAGTTGCTGTTCCTGCAACCTTCGGGTGGCATCATTGTGGAACTGCAGGAGGCCCATGATGGACATGTCATCTAAAGAATGGGAGGGGGAGTGGAAATGGTTTGCGACTGGGAGGTGCAGTTGTTTATTGCAAACCGAGCGGAGGTGTTCTGCAAAGCGGTCCCCAAGCCTCCGCTTGGTTTCCCCAATGTAGAGGAAGCCACATCGGGTACAGTGGATGCAGTATACCACAGATGTGCAGGTGAACCTCTGCTTAATGTGGAAAGTCATCTTGGGGCCTGGGATAGGGGTGAGGGAGGAGGTGTGGGGGCAAGTGTAGCATTTCCTGCGGTTGCAGGGGAAGGTGCCGGGTGTGGTGGGGTTGGAGGGCAGTGTGGAGCGAACAAGGGAGTCACGGAGAGAGTGGTCTCTCCGGAAAGCAGACAGGGGTGGGGATGGAAAAATGTCTTGGGTGGTGGGGTCGGATTGTAGATGGCGGAAGTGTCGGAGGATGATGCATTGTATCGGGAGGTTCTTCTTTTATCTTTCGATTCCTCCCACTTCCTACAGACTAAGGGGGTGGCCATGGGCACCCGCATGGGCCCCAGCTATGCCTGCCTCTTTGTAGGTTACGTGGAACAGTCCCTCTTCCGCACCTACACAGGCCCCAAACCCCACCTCTTCCTCCGGTACATTGATGACTGTATCGGCGCCGCCTCTTGCTCCCCAGAGGAGCTCGAACAGTTCATCCACTTCACCAACACCTTCCACCCCAACCTTCAGTTCACCTGGGCCATCTCCAGCACATCCCTCACCTTCCTGGACCTCTCAGTCTCCATCTCAGGCAACCAGCTTGTAACTGATGTCCATTTCAAGCCCACCGACTCCCACAGCTACCTAGAATACACCTCCTCCCACCCACCCTCCTGCAAAAATTCCATCCCCTATTCCCAATTCCTCCGCCTCCGCCGCATCTGCTCCCACGACAAGACATTCCACTCCCGCACATCCCAGATGTCCAAGTTCTTTCAGGACCGCAACTTTCCCCCCACGGTGATCGAGAACGCCCTTGACCGCGTCTCCCGCATTTCCCGCAACACATCCCTCACACCCCGCCCCCGCCACAACCGCCCCAAGAGGATCCCCCTCGTTCTCACACACCACCCTACCAACCTCCGGATACAACGCATCATCCTCCGACACTTCCGCCATTTACAATCCGACCCCACCACCCAAGACATTTTTCCATCCCCCCCCCCTGTCTGCTTTCCGGAGAGACCACTCTCTCCGTGACTCCCTTGTTCGCTCCACACTGCCCTCCAACCCCACCACACCCGGCACCTTCCCCTGCAACCGCAGGAAATGCTACACTTGTCCCCACACCTCCTCCCTCACCCCCATCCCAGGCCCCAAGATGACATTCCACATCAAGCAGAGGTTCACCTGCACATCTGCCAATGTGGTATATTGCATCCACTGTACCCGGTGTGGCTTCCTCTACATTGGGGAAACCAAGCGGAGGCTTGGGGACCGCTTTGCAGAACACCTCCGCTCAGTTCGCAAAAAACAACTGCACCTCCCAGTCGCAAACCATTTCCACTCCCCCTCCCATTCTTTAGATGACATGTCCATCATGGGCCTCCTGCAGTGCCACAATGATGCCACCTGAAGGTTGCAGGAACAGCAACTCATATTCCGCCTGGGAACCCTGCAGCCTCATGGTATCAATGTGGACTTCACCAGTTTCAAAATCTCCCCTTCCCCTACTGCATCCCTCAACCAGCCCAATTCGTCCCCTCCCCCCACTGCACCACACAACCAGCCCAGCTCTTCCCCCCGACCCACTGCATCCCAAAACCAGTCCAACCTGTCTCTGCCTCCCTAACCGGTTCTTCCTCTCACCCATCCCTTCCTCCCACCCCAAGCCGCACCCCCCGCTAACTACTAACCTCATCCCACCTCCTTGACCTGTCCGTCTTCCCTGGACTGACCTATCCCCTCCCTACCTCCCCACCTACACTCTCTCCACCTATCTTCTTTACTCTCCATCTTCGATCCGCCTCCCCCTCTCTCCCTATTTATTCCAGTTCCCTCCCCCAGGCCCGAAACGTCAGCTTTTGTGCTCCTGAGATGCTGCTTGGCCTGCTGTGTTCATCCAGCCTCACATTTTATTATCTTAAAACTGGTGTTGACAACCCGAAACCAATCATATTATAGGAATTTGATTGTCATTACGGGTATATAAGACGAGGGTAGATCAGGGAGAGACAACTGCCTTCTGAAAGAGAGACCCATCCGCCACCTGCCAGAGTTAACACCATTCAACTCCCAGAGAAAGCCCATCTAATTACTCAAAGGTACCATGGTATTTTAGCTCAAAGTCCTCATTGAAGAAATTATGGAGATAAAACATTCCTGACAGGAACAAAAACTAAGTTGCTGGAAAAGCTCAGCAGATCTGGCAGCATCTGTGGAGGAGAAAACAGAGTTAACGTTTCGGGTCCAGTGACCCTTCCTCAGAACATTCCTGACAGCAGGATTAACGGAAGAAAGGTGCTTGTGAAGACAGCAGAGATGACAGAATATTCCAGAAAACAGTCTGTAAGAACTAGGACAGACTAAATTATAATTTATTGTTTCTTATTAATTGGGTTTATATTAGTGATACTCATTTTAATTTAAACAGCATTCCAATAAAATTTAGACCAATTAGGGAGTAGCTAGTAGTCCAAGGGGGATTTGTCGGTTTGTTAAAAATTTGGTAAGTTGCTCGTTGTTGAGTTAAATAAATAAATTGTTCCTAGTTACTTGTAAAGCGAAGCGACTTACTTTCTTTTAAAGATTACAAGGGGGAAAGACGAGCTTCTCTGGGTACTTCAGGGGTAATTATTAGTGCAGAACCTCTACTCCTGTCATAACAGGACGGGGCTACTAAGAACTGCTGGTGCTAGAGTTAGAGATAACACAGCGTGGGGCTAGAGGAACACAGCAGACCAGGCAGCATCAGAGGAGCAGGAAAGTTGACATTTTGGATCAGGATCCTTCTTCAGAAAAAAAGGGTCCCAACCCGAAACTTTAACTTTCCTGCTCCTCCAATGCTGCCTGGCCTGCTGCGTTCCCCCATGTCCACACTATGTTATACCTTATAACAGATCAGGGCTTGTGTTTTAGTTTTCCTGTTATAATATCATGCTGTATGACTATGTATCGTTGGCTTTAACAATTATTAGCTAATTACCATCAGCATACTACAAAAAGGGTTAATTAAAATCTTGGATTTCATTTTGATGCTAATGAGTGAATAACAAGTTCCCCAAAATGCAAGATAATAAAGTGTGAAGCTGGATGAGCACAGCAGGCCAAGCAGCATCTCAGGAGCACACAAGCTGACATTTCGGGCCTAGACCCTTCCCCAAAATGCAGCAGTGATTTCTCACGTTCTCTTGCTTAAGAGCAGGTCCAGAAATCTCACTCCCAATAGCAGATGCACATTGGTGGGCCACATCGGATACCAGAATTCACATATATATTAATTTAAAATTTCTGGGTTAGCCAAAATCTGGAATATATATTACAGACTTGAATGAGTAAAGTGAAATGAACTAAAACCAGGTTTGAGGATGACACAAAAAGGCTGCAGAGGGACACAGACAGGTTAAGCAAATGGGCAAAAATCTGGCTACTGGAATATAGTGTGGGGAAATGTAAGATGGAGGAGTGAATATTGCTTACCTGGGGAAAGACTGCAGAAAGCTACAAAACAGAGTCCTCTGCATGAATCATAAAAAGTGTATCTATCTACATTTACTATTGACATTACAATACAATCACAGTTGTGTCAACAGTTTGCAAACATTCAGCCTGCACAAATTTACAATTAGTAAAGTGGTCAAATATGTGAGGAAAAGAAACTTATCAAGTTAGCAGGTAGTTGTGGTGAGCAGTTCTTATTTAGGAAGTAGTAAATTTTCACATTACCTGATTTGTATGCATAGCCAACAAAGCCTTGTTGAATTCAACAGCTTGTAGTTGTTTCTGGGTGAGCTTATGTTCCACGCCCTCTGTATTGGTTAATTTTACTTTCTTCTTTGAATCAAACACATTTTGGTCCTACAAAAAAAGTTCCCTTTTGGGTTAGAAGATTCAGCTCACTGGCATGAAAGTGCAAACAGGACAAACTATTAGTTTCACTTTTGATGCGAGGCAACTGAAGGATTGAAAAATAGTAGAAAAGTATATCATGAAGCTCATGCAGCCTTGAGATATGAGCATCAACTCAATGTTTTTTTTTCACTATGAAACACAACTTTTGTTTTCTTTATACTCCACCCTATACGCTATCCATAAGTTGAACTGGAGCATAGAAAGAGAAGGCAAGTAGGTCGTTCATCTCTTCACACCTGCTCTGTTATTCGTTACAATCTTGGCTGAACAGCCATCTCAATAAACTGTTCCTGATTTCATCCCCAACCCTTTGGTGTCTTTAGTCCATGAGCTATATCCAATTCTTTATTAAAACTGTACAATGTTTTTACCTTAACTACTTACTGTTCCACAAGGTTGCCACTCTCTGGCTGAAGAAGTTGCCCTTCATCTCAGTCCTAAACGATTCGCCCCGTGTCCTTAGAGTGTGACCTCTCCGGTTCTGCACTTTCTCCACCATTGGAAATATCCTTCCTAAATCTACCCTATTCATTCCTGTTGGAATTTTATGGGTTTCTGTGATCTCTCTTCATTGTTCTGAACTCAAGCAAAAATAATCATAACCAATTCAACTTCTCCTCATACATCAGTTCTGCCATCCTAGGATTCAGAATGGTAAACCTTTGCTGCACTCCTCTACACTGCAAGAATATCCCTCCTCAGATAAAGAGACCTGCACAGAATATTCTGGGGGTGGCAGGGTGGCTTAGTGGTTAGCACTGCAGCCTTACAGCACCAGGGACCCGGGTCTGCGTGGGATTCCGCCACCAGTCCAAAGATGTGCAGGCTAGGTGGATTGGCCATGCTAGATTGCATATACTGTTCAGGGATGTGTAGATTAGGTGGGCTATAGGGAGATGGGTCTGGGTGGGACGCCCTGAGGGTCAGTGTGGAATCGTTGGGCAGAAGGCCCTGTTTCCACACTGTAGCAAATCTATGATTCTTGTATAGTATCACCAAATCCCCATATAATTGCAGCAAGACATCCCTACTCCTGTACACAAATCACATTGCTATGATGGCCAACAGATCATTTGCCCTCTCTATTATTTACTGCACCTGCATGCTTAGCTTCAGTGACCGGTATGAGTGGTCTCCACTCACAATTTATACCAGTCAGAAAATAATCTGCCTTCTTATTTTTGTTCGCAAATGGATAACCTTAAATTTATCCACATTATACTTCACCTAATAATACGTTTGCACATTGTCTCAGCTTGTCCAAATCAAATCTCTGCATCCTCCTCAAAAGCTCACACACCCACTCAGCTTTGTGTCATCTGCAAATTTACAGATATTACAGTTAGTTCTCTTGTCCAAATCATTTATATATAATGTGAAAGACTGGGGTCCTAGCACTGATCCCTGTGGTACCCCATTAGTCACTGCCTGCCATTCAGAAAAAAGATCCTTTTATTGCATATTTTGCTTTCTATCTGCCAACCTGTTTTCTATCCACCTCAAAACACTACCCAATCCCTCGACCTTTCATTTTTCACATTATTCTCTGATGTGGGATTTTGTCAAAAGCATTCTGGAAGTCTGAATAATTTACATCAACTGGCTTCACTTCAACACTGTTAGTTAAATTCTTGAAGAATTCCAATAATTTGTCAAGCCCGATTTTCTCTTCAATAATACGTGCTGGTTATCCGATCCTGCCACCATAAACGGTACAATAGTCGAATCATTTAAATTCTGGAAAGAGGTAAGTCAACTGGACTCATGGGAGAGTAAGGTGTTTTTTTTTTAGAAAAAGCGTTTGATTAAGTTTTGGCACCATGTTGCTAATTAAACATCAATCCTCAGTCCTTGCAGTAAATTAGGCATGAACATAGACTCATGGATGAAGTACCTTGTTGAGGGTGATGATGTTATTGGCAGTTACAGCAAGCAGTCCAACATCTGAGGGCCTTCAAAACAGGAACAAAACTTAGACACTGAATATACATTATATTCATACATACAGTGAATGTACATTGAAACATTCTAAATTTACGATCTCCAACTTTGTAGTGCTTACTTCAATTTGATCACTTGATTGTAAAGCTGCAACGCGTCATCATTCCGCCCCTGGAGTTGCATAACATAAGCCATCTGAGCGTGAATTATTGCCAGTTCGGCATCAATCTCCTCATCACTTATATCCTATAAATGATATTGATTATGAGTATGTTAGAATCATTTGTGTTCCGGAGGAAAATACATTTATCTTTTGAAATTAAAAGCAACATTTGGAAACCTTTTACAGAAAATACACTCCAAGCAAGTATCACACAACTGTTAAGAACCAGATTTTGTATCACAATTCAGCCTGGAATCAGAGATAATGGGAACTGCAGATGCTGGAGAATCCGAGATAAAAAAGTGTGGGGCTGGATGAACACAGCAAGCCAAGCAGCACAAAAGCTGACGTTTCCAGCCTAGACTCGTCATTAGAAAAGGGGGATGGGGAGAGGATTCTGAAATAAATAGGGAGAGAGGGGGAGACGGACCAAAGATAGATAGAGGAGAAGATAGGTGGAGAGGAGAGTATGGGTGAGGAGGTAGGGAGGGGATAAGTCAGTCCAGGGAGAACGGACAGGTTAAGGGTGCGGGATGAAGTTAGTAGGTAGGAAATAGAGGTGCAGCTTGAGGTGGGAGGAGGGGATAGGTGAGAGGAAGAACAGGTTACGGAGGCAGGGGCGAGCTGGGTTGGTTTTGCGATGCAGTGACGGGAGGGGAGATTTTGAAGCTGGTGAAATCCACATTGATGTCATTGGGCTGCAGGGTTCTCAAGCGGAATGTGAGTTGCTGTTCCTGCAACCTACGGTTGGCATCATTATGGCACCGCAGGAGGCCCAGGATAGACATGTCATCTGAGGAGTGGGAGGGGGAGTTTGAAATGGTTTGCGACTGGGAGGTGCAGTTGTTTATTGCGAACCGAGCGGAGGTGTTCTGCAAAGCAGTCCCCAAGCCTCCACTTGGTTTTCCCAATGTAGAGTAAGCCACACTGGGTACAGCAGATGCAGTATACGACATTGGCAGATGTGCAGGGGAACATCTGCTTGATGTGGAAAGTCATCTTGGGGCCTGGGATGGGGGTGAGGGAGGTGGTGTGGGGGCAGGTGTAGCACTTCCTGCGGTTGCACGGTAAAGTGCCGGGTGTGGTGGGATTGGAGGGGAGTGTGAAACGAACAAGGGAGTCGCGGAGAGAGCGGTCTCTCCGCAAGGCAGACAAATGTGGGGTTGGAAAAATGTCTTTAGTGGTGCGGCTGGATAAGGCATTTTTCCAACCCCACCCTGGTCTGCCTTCCAGAAGGACCCACTCTCTCCGCGACTCCCTTGTTCGCTCCAACCCCACCACACCCGGCACTTTCCCCTGCAACTGCAGGAAGTGATACACCTGCCCCACACCCCCTCCCTCACTCCCACCCCAGGCCTCAAGATGAATTTCCACATCAAGCAGATGTTCACCTGCTCATCCGCCAATGTGGTATACAGTATCTGCTGTACCCAGTGTGGCTCCACACTTTATTATCTCAGCCTGGAATCAGTTATCCTTTTTAAAAAAACAGACAGAAGAGAGTTGCCAGGCATTTAGGAAGCGAACAAAGCAACAATATTTGAACAAGCGACGATACTGTTACAATACAAAGTTAGAACAGTAATACAAACACACACAACTTGTATTCTAACATCTAATGAGAACTAACCTAAGGTAAATAATGGGTCACAGAAACACTGGGGTTGAACACTCCACAGAGCACATCAAATGGCAACCATGGTCAAGACAGATCCTCACCACAGATTTTTCACTAGTCATCCAGACATTAATGTCACCGAGGGTCTTCAAATCTTGTCAAACTTTTCAAAGGATTTCCATTTCTTCATTTTCAATGAGCTAGCTCCAGAATTTGCTTAAAAGCCACTTCATCATATACTACCTCAATGAAAGCTCACTTTCTGATATTTCACTCTCCAATCAGGGCTGCACTTCCCTGGATTCGGGAAACTGTAATTCAGTACCTAATCAAAGGCACATCAGTTTATCTGCAGACAGCTAACCTTACTAAGCTGCTACTTCCTCTGCCTTTCTCTAATCTCTAATTCTGCTCAGCTAAACAATGCCATTGCTGCTTGTTGACTCTCTTCACTTTTGCTCTCACCCAAACTGAGCACTTAACGACATGGCCTTTCTAATAGCCCGAACAACTGTCAGAGCTTCTCCTGAACTTTAACTCCAAAGTCCAACTGTGCTTCTGAACTGCCTGTATGTCTCCTGAGTCCTAACAGCTTGGAGCAGCACCTTTTTGGGATGCAGCCTCTTCTTCCTGTGCCTCAGCACCTGCCTGACTAACAGCCCAATAGTATCAACACTGTATTTTGACTGCTTCCATCCAACTGCCCAAAACTGACTGCTCAGTTATCACTGAATGTTGAGTGACCTGTTGAATCACAATATGCCAAACTGTTGCACAACAGTTTTCAAAGTTTGAAACAATAAACCAATCATGTATGTAACACCCAGTAAAACCTCAGATAGACTATCAAATGCTATTCACATTGTCACTGGGACCAACACTCACAACTTCCAATGCAACTGGTCCAGCTACAGACTGAGATTAACATGGTCCTTGTTCCAAAGTAATCTCTCTGGCATTATATTTTAGAATTAGAAAAGAAAGCATTAAGAGATAAGCATCACATAATGAAGTAATAAAGGGTGAGTTGAAGGGGGACTTTCCAATCTACCCCAAAATGACACCAAATGGAAGCAGAGTATCCTTCTATAATTAAAGAATTCCGAAGGATCGCATGCGGTTATGTGGAGCTGCGAAGAAGGAGCTGCTGCTGCTGTGAAAACAATATGTGGAAGCACTGATTAGCAAGAACTGCAGATGCTGTAGTCAGAAATAACCAAGTACGGAGCTGGAGGAACACAGCAGGCAGCAGGCCAAAGTAAAAAAGCACTGAAAAAATAAATGAAATGCAAATACTGAAGCATTTGGGAAAAATATTCACACTACTGTAGGCAACTACACAATAACAGAATTGTCAATTATAAATTAAAACATTTTAAAGCACTGAAAAATGTCAAAATCAAAGCTGTTTCTAGTAATCATAATTTACAATCTAAAAATATTTGCCTTGCATCTAAACTAAAAGTCGGACAGAAATCTATTGAAGCACAGTGTTTAAAGTCTTCTAGCAAACATACTTCTCATCGTAACTTTTTGATCATCCTTTCTTAAAGGTGATCCTTTCTGTTGCTAGGTGGTCTCACGGACACTGACAGCACCTCTTTCGATTCCTCCCACTTCCTACAGACTAAGGGGGTGGCCATGGGCGCCCGCATGGGCCCCAGCTATGCCTGCCTCTTTGTAGGTTACGTGGAACAGTCCCTCTTCCGCACCTGCACAGGCCCTAAACCCCACCTCTTCCTCCGGTACATTGATGACTGTATCGGCGCCGCCTCTTGCTCCGCAGAGGAGCTCGAACAGTTCAGCCACTTCACCAACACCTTCCACCCCAACCTTCAGTTCACCTGGGCCATCTCCAGCACATCCCTCACCTTCCTGGACCTCTCAGTCTCCATCTCAGGCAACCAGCTTGTAACTGATGTCCATTTCAAGCCCAGATAATACAATGTGAGGCTGGATGAACACAGCAGGCCCAGCAGCATGTCAGGAGCACAAAAGCTGACGTTTCGGGCCTAGACCCTTCATCAGAGAGGCCCCGACTCCCACAGCTACCTAGAATACACCTCCTCCTACCCACCCTCCTGCAAAAATTCCATCCCCTATTCCCAATTTCTCCGCCTCCGCAGCATCTGCTCCCACGATGAGGCATTCCACTCCCGCACATCCCAGATGTCCAAATTCTTCAAGGACCGCAACTTTCCCCCCACAGTGGTCGAGAACGCCCTTGACCGCGTCTCCCGCATTTCCCGCAACACATCCCTCACACCCCGCCCCCGCCACAAACGCTCAAAGAGAACCCGCCTCGTTCTCACACACCACCCCACCAACCTCCGGATACAACGCATCATCCTCCGACACTTCCACCATCTACAATCCAACCGCACCACCCAAGACATCTTTCCATCCCCACCCTTGTCTGCTTTCCGGAGAGATCACTCTCTCCGTGACTCCCTTGTTCGCTCCACACTGCCCTCCAACCCCACCACCGCAGGAAATGTTACACTTGCCGTCACACCTCCTCCCTCACCCCTATCCCAGGCCACAAAATGACTTTCCACATTAAACAGAGGTTCACCTGCACATCTGCCAATGTGGTATACTGCATCCACTGTACCCAGTGTGGCTTCCTCTACATTGGAGAAACCAAGTGGAGGCTTGGGGACCGCTTTGCAGAACACCTCCGCTCGGTTCGCAATAAACAATTGCACCTCCCAGTCGCAAACCATTTCCACTCCCCCTCCCATTCTTTAGATGACATGTCCATCATGGGCCTCCCGCAGTGCCACTATGATGCCACCCGAAGGTTGCAGGAACAGCAACTCATATTCCGCTTGGGAACCCTGCAGCCCAATGGTATCAATGTGGACTTCACCAGCTTCAAAATCTCCCCTTCCCCCGCCGCATCCCAAAACCAGCCCAGTTCGTCCCCTCCCCCCACTGCACCACACAACCAGCCCAGCTCTTCCCGTCCACCCACGGCATCCCAAAACCAGTACAGCCTGTCCTTCCTCTCACCCATCCCTTCCTCCCACCCCAAGCCGCACCTCCACCTCCTACCTACTAACCTCATCCCACCTCCTTGACCTGTCCGTCTTCCCTGGACTGACCTATCCCCTCCCTACCTCCCCACCTATACTCTCCTCTCCACCCATCTTCTTTTCTCTCCATCTTCGGTCTGCCTCCTCCTCTCTCCCTATTTATTCCAGAACACTCACCCCATCCCCCTCTCTGATGAAGGGTCTGGGCCCGAAATGTCAGCTTTTGTGCTCCTGAGATGCTGCTGGGCCTGCTGTGTTCATCCAGCCTCACATTTTATTATCTTGGATTCTCCAGCATCTGCAGTTCCCATTATCACCTCACTGTGCATCATCATTTGCTGGGTCCACCACAGCAAGATCCACATATAAAACAGGTATCCCTCAAAGATAGCCTAATCCAAGAGTGCCAGAAACCATTACAGTACCTTATCAAAAATACACTAATTCTGGAGAAAAACAAATTAAACCTTGGATCTTCCTGTCAATACCATGGCATTAGCAATACCTTGCATGGAAAATTATATCATTCTTAAGGAACTTTCATAAAATTGAGACACCGGTCCATCCTTGTTGGAAAAATGAGACCCAAGTTGTATTCAATGCCACAATTATAGAGAGATCCTAAATCAATCTGCATTAAAATCAACATATTTTAGTCATTCCAAGATCATCATTTTGAAATACTCACAGTATCCTCTGAATAAGACTGCCGACAGAGTTCTGAAAGCAACAAGTACACAATGAATACAAGACTCAAATTTTTATTGACTACTGCTTGTGCTTGGTACTTTGTTGGGCTTTTATCATAACAATAAAACGTACATAATCATAAATCAATTTGTAGGAAATTAGTGACAGTGTTAACGCCATTGGATGAATAAACCAGGCTAATGATCTGGGAACTTGGGTTAACAACTGGTGGAATTTTTTTTAAATTAACCCAAGGGATGTGGGCTTCACTAGCTGGTCAGCATTTATTGCTCATCCCTAGCTGCCTTTATGAAGGTACTAGTGAGCTGGCTTCTTGAACCGCTGTCGTTCATATGTTGTAGGTTGACCCACAATGCCCTTAGGGTGAGAATTCCAGGATTTTTACCCAGCAACAGTGAAAGAATATTTCCAAGTCAGGATAATGAGTGTCTCGGTGAGGAACTTGCAGGTGGTAATGCTGTCATGTACCTGTTGCTCCTATTCTCCTAGACAGAAGTAGTCATGAGTTTGGAAGGTTATGTCTAAGGATCTTTGGTGAATTTTTGCACTGCATGCTGCAGAGAGTAGCACTTCTAAGGCCAACAGTATAATCTCATCGTAGTGATTCATCTTTTTTATAATCAAGTTCCATTCTATCAAATGAGTCCTCCAAGACTGCCTCTTGTAGTACAGCGGTAACATTCTCCTTAAATCAGTAATCTAAGTCTCCAATGCCTTTTGCAGTCCTTTCTATTTTGACTGAAACATCTAAACCCTGGAAACTGGAGCTACCAGACTAGCCCTTTTCTTAACCAAATTTCTGTAGCGGCTACATATATTGATCCAGTCCCATATACTGATCCAGACTCTATGCTCATCTGTCTTACCGGTTATACTCCTTGCTTTAAAGTAAATACCTAGACCACCAGTCCTGCCATGTTCATTAACCTGGCTCTGCCTGCTCTTCTTGTTTAACTTATTTGACAACGTTGACCTTCTCTTCAATCACTCAAATGCTGACCTACTGTTCCACTTCCCACCCCTCTGCCACATTAGTTTAAACCCTTAACATAGCTCCTTGAAAGGACATTGGTGCCCCTCCAGTTTCGGTGCATCCGAGGATCACTGGTGGAAGTCAAGGTGCATCACCCACTCAGCATTTCTGTATGAAGACTGCTACAAATGCTTCAGACTTATCTTTAACACTGGTGTGTTAGGCTACGTCACCAATGACGATAAGGATATTTGTTGAGCTTCCTCTTCAAGTGGGTTGTTTAATTATCCATCACATTCACGACTGGATGTATATAGCAGGACTACAGAGTTTAGATCTGATCTGTTAGTCGTGAAACACTTAGCTCTGTCTATCACTTGCTGTTTATGCCTTTTGGCATGTAAATAATCCTGTTTGGTAGCTTCATCAGGTTGACACCCTATTTATAGGAATGCCTGATGCTGTTCCTGGCATGGTCCTCCTGCACTCTCCATTGAACCAGGGTTGATCCCCTGACTTGATGGCAATGGTTGAGTGCGGGTTATGCTGGGTCATGATGTTATAGATTGTGATAGATTACAATTCTGCTGCTGTTAATGGCCCACACACATCATGAATGCCCAGTCTAGAGTTAATAGATCTGTTTGAAGTCTGTGCCATTTAGCATGGTGATAGTGCCACACAACATATTGAGAGTATTCTCAAGGTGAAGGTGGGACTTTGTCTCCAAAGGGCTGCTCAGTGGTCACTCTTACTGATACTAACATGGACAGGTGCATCTGCATTAGTAGTTTGGTAAGGATAAGGTCAAATAAATTTTTCTCTCGTTTGTTCCCTGTCCACCTGCCACAGACTCTGTCTAGCAGCCATATCCTTTAGGACCCCACCAACTCAACCAGTGGCGCTGCAGCTGAGCTATTCTTGGTGGTGGACATTGAAATCCTCCACCATAGCCCATCCTTGCCATTGTTAGAGCTTCATCCAAGTCTTGCTCAACATGGCTGAGTAGTAATTCATCAGCCAAGGGAGACAGTATGTATAAACCAACAGGAGGTTTCCTTGATAGCAGGAACTGCAGATGCTGGAGAATCTGAGATAACAAGGCATAGTGCTGGATAAACACAGCAGGCCAAGCAGCATCAGAGGAGCAGGAAGGCTGATGTTTCGGGCTTAGCCATGAGACTTCATATGGTCTGCAGTCAATGTTGAGGATGTCTAGGCCAATTCCCTCCTAAATGCATATTATTGTGCCACCACCCTGCCAGATTTGTCCTACCAGTGGGACAGGACATCACCTGATATGATGATGATGGTGTCTGGGACATTGTCTGTAAGGTATAATTCCACAATTATGACTTTGTCAGGTAGTTGCTCGACTTGTCTATGAGGCAGCTCTGCCAATTTTAGCACTAGATAAAATGTTAGCAAAGAGGGCTCTGCAGCATCAACAGACTTGTTTCTACTTTTGTCTTTTCTGGTGCCTAGATTGATGCCAGGTGATCTGTCCAGTTTCATTTCTTTACTGCATCTTCATAGTAATTGACACAACAGAGCAGTTTGCAAGGGCACTTCAAACGGCAGTTGAGAGTCAAACATTGCTGTCGGTCTGAAGTCACATGCAGGCCAGACCAAGTGAGGATGGTGGATTTCCTTTCTTGAAGGATATTAGTGAGCCTGATGGATTTTTCCAACAAGCGACAATGGTTTCATGTCATCAGTAGTCTTAATCCCAGATATTTTTTGCTGACTTCAAATTCTACCAGCTACCATGGCAGGATGTGAACCTGGATCACAAAACATTAGCTGAGTTTCTGATTTAACAGCCTAGCCAGAATATGTGGAGGCATTGGATCCCCATATTCAAATTCAGTTAATAAATCTGAAATGTAAAACTTACCTCAGCAATGGACAACTGTTGACTGCCATAACAGCCATTCTGATTTACTAAGATAATAAAGTGTAAAGCTGGATGAACACAGCAGGCCAAGCAGCATCTCAGGAGCACAAAAGCTGACGTTTCGGGCCTAGACCCTTCATCAGAGAGGGGGATGGGGTGAGGGTTCTGGAATAAATAAGGAGAGAGGAGGAGGCGGACCGAAGATGGAGAGAAAAGAAGATAGGTGGAGAGGAGAGTTCTGGAATAAAATTTTTTATTTTTATTCCAGAACTCTCCTCTCCACCTATCTTCTTTTCTCTCCATCTTCGGTCCGCCTCCCCCTCTCTCCTTATTTATTCCAGAACCCTCACCCCATCCCCCTCTCTGAAGAAGGGTCTAGGCCCGAAATGTCAGCTTTTGTGCTCCTGAGATGCTGCTTGGCCTGCTGTGTTCATCCAGCTTCACACTTTATTATCTTGGATTCTCCAGCATCTGCAGTTCCCATTATCTCTGATTTACTAATGTCAGTAAGGGAGTGACATCTACCATTCTTACTTGGTCTCGTCTTTATTGGACTCCAGAACTACAGCAATATGGTTAACTCTTCACTGCCCTCTGAAATGGCACATTAAGACGTTTAGACTATGGGCAATGAGTGACGAGTAACAAATTCTGGACTTCCAGTGAGCCCCACATCCCATGAAGACAATAAAGAAACTTCCTTCATGAGAAATGTTCTTACCTTCAGCCTTCTGAAGCTTAACCATGGCCTGAGGCAGCTTGCCCTCACCAATCAAGGTGCAGGCAGCATTGTAACACAATTCATATGCAGTTTCTGGTAAACCCAAATCATCCTGTGTAATGGAACAAACATGTTGTTTATCAAAAATTGCAGCATAAGTTACATTCAGTTACTACAAAGAAACTTTGAGATCACTTTTAAAAAATTGACATATCATCAAATTCCATGCACAATAGCTAAGAATTAACAGAAATTCAATATTTCTAGAACCAAGATTGAGACTTTAGTGGCATGCTCCCAAAAAAAAAATCAGTCTTTATCTGTCTTACATTCCTAATGCTCAGTGAATCACTGAGTAATTCGAAGTTTATTCATTGATTCCAATTTGTGGTTTGCTCCGGTTTCTTGTAAAATGAGGAGAAAGAGAGATAGGAAAATTGAGTCACAGGGATATACTGCACAGAAACAGGCCCTTCGGTCTTACTCGTCCATCCCGACCAGATATCCTATATAAATCTAGACCCATTTGTCAGCATTTGGTCCACATTCTTCTAAACCCTTCTTATTCATGTACCAATCTAGATGCTTTTTAAATGTTATGACTGTACCAGCCCCCACTACTTCCTCTGGCAGATCATTCCAGACACAGCACCCTCTGTGTGAAAAATTTGCCCCTTAAGTCCCTTTTAAATCTTTCCCCCTCACCTTAAACCTATGCCCTCTAGTTTTGAACTGCCCCCCACCCCAGGGAAAAGGCCCCATCTATTTATCAAATGCAAGCTCCTCATGATTTTATACATCTCTGTAAGGTAACTCCTCAGCCTCCAATGCTCCAAGGAAAATAGTCCCACCCTCTCCCTATAGCTCAAACCCTCCAAACGTGGGAACATCCTCGTAAATCTTTTCTGAACCCTTCCAAATTTTACACATTCTTCCTATAGCAGGGAGACTCAAACTGTACAGTATCAAACTCAAACAGTATTCCAATAATGGCCTAATCAACATCCTGTACAGCCGTAGCATGACATCCCAACTCCTATACTCAATGAACTGACCAATAAAGGCAAGCATACCAAACACCTCCTTCACTATCCTGTCCACCTGCAACTCCACCTTCAAGGAACTATAACCTGCACTCCAAGGTCTCTTTATTCAGCAATATTCCCCAGGTCCTTACCATTAAGTGAAGATGCCCTGCATTCATTTGCCTTTCCAAAACGCAGCAACTCACGTTTATCTAAATTAAATGCCATTTGCCACTCCTCAGTCCACTGACCCATCTGATCAAGATCCCATTGCATTCCAAAGTAACTTTCTTCGCTGTGCACTACACCTGCAATTTTGGTGTCATCTGCAAACTTACTAACCACAACTCCTATGTTCACAGTCAAATCATTTGTATGAATGACTAAAAGCAATGGATGCAGCACCGATCCTTGTGGCACACTTCTGGTCACAGGCCTCCAGTCTGAGAAGCAACCCTCCACCACCCCTCATCTTCTAACTTCAAGCCAGTTCCGTATCCAAATAGCTAGTTCTCCCTCTATTCCGAGTGATCTAACCTTGAACTTAATTACAACTAGGAAGGAAAAGGAGCCAAGAATCATATTAGCATAAATAGCTGACAATTTCTCGGATTCTGATGGGCTTCATCGTAAAGTCTTATAAGAACTAACTGTAGAGACATTGATAAATCAGTTTTGATTTTCTAAAATTCCTTAGATTCCAGCAAGGTCCCATCAGGAGTGAAAACATCCAAAAAGTGAATGCTGTCTAAGCCAGCATTTATTCCCATTGCTAATTGCTCTTGAGGTAGTGATAATAAGGTGACTTCTTGAACCATTGCAATCTATTTGGTGTAGGCACACCCCATCACCATTTGGGAGGGAGTTCCAGAATTTTGGACCCAATGGCGCCAAAGCATCAGGCGTACAGTTGCAAGACAGGACAGCAAGTGACCTGGAGGGAAACTTGCAGGTGACATTGTACTCATTCACCTTGTATTTCAAAAGTGTTCTTTAAGGAATCGTGGTGAGTTGCTAAAGTCCATTTTGTAGGTAGTAGAGGGTGTCAATGAAATGGGCTGTTTTGTTCTCAACAGTGTCAAACTTCCCGAGTGTTGTTGGAGCTGCAAGCATCCAGCCAAGAGCAGTGTATTCTATCACACTGCTGATTTGTGCCTTAAGGCCTGCATCAGGCTTTGCTGGCTCCATTGCTTTTAGTCATTCATACAAATGATTTGATGTGAACATCGGAGGTATGGTTGGTAAGTTTGTTGCAGGATTCCTAGCCTCCAAGGAGCTCTTGTAGTCCTGGGATATTAATAGTGGGCGATTCTATGATGCCAGTGCCATTTAATGCCAAGAGACAAAAGCTCGTTTTCATTTTATTGGAAATAGTCACTGCACCATTTGTGTGGCATGAATGTTACTTGCCAATTGCCAAACAAAGAATTTAGTCCAGGTATTGCTGCATTTGGATGGAAACTGCTTCAGTATCTGAGGAGTCATGAGCACAAAATAATCAACACTAATCATTACTGAATTTGAAGATCCCACTCTGACCTTAACACGGATGTCATTGATAAAGCAGCTGAAATGGTTGGGTCCAGAACACTACCCTGAGGAACTCCTGCAGTGCTGTTCTGGAGCTGAGATGACTGCCCTCTAATAACCACAACCTTCCTTTATGCCAGGTAGACTCTATACAGTGAAGAGATTTCCCCTGATTACTAGTAACTCAATTTCTACTTTATCCTTTTGATGCCATTCTCAATCGTAGAGGCATAGAGTCATGCAGCAGGGAAACAGACACTTCGGCCCAACCTGTCCATGCCAACCAGGTCTCCCAAAGTAAACTAGTCCCATTTAAGACTTGATGTCAAGAGCAGTCATTTTCACCCTACTTCTGGAATTCAGCTTTTTTACCCATGTTTGATCTAAAGCTGGAATGAGGTCAGCACCTGAGTTGTCCTGGCAGAACCCAAATTGAATATAAATGAGCAGGATATTGCTAAGCAGGCACTCTTGATAGCCAGGTTGTGGACACCTTCCATAACTTAAAAACAGAACTGAAATTGGTGGAAAAACTCAGTAGATCTTGCAGTATCTGAGGAGAGAAAGCAGAGTTAACATTTTGGATGCAGTTGCACTTCTTCAGAAATGAAGAATTGCATAAATCAAATTAGCTGAAGAATGACATCTGTAATGCTGGGGGCCTCCGACAGAAGCTGAAATGGATCGTCCGCACATGAAACTCTGGCTGAGATCACTGCAAATGCTTCAGCTTTATCTTCATGCACTTATGAGCTACACTCACTCATTAATGAGGATGAAGATGTTTGTACAGACTCCTCCTTGACTGAGATAACACTGTGTGGAGCTGGTGGAACACAGCAGGCCAGGCAAGGAAGTTGACATTTCAGGTCAGGACCCTTCTTCAGAAATGGAGAGGGGGAAGGGAGCTCACAAATAAATAGAGAGGAGGGGTGGGGCTGGGGCTGGGGAAGGTAGGTGGGATGGTGATAGGAGGGTGCAGGTAGGGAGCGGTGGGGATTGGTCAGTGAGATGGGAGGGGCGGATAGATGGGAAAGAAGATGGACTGGTCAGAGGGTCAGACCAAATTACTGACCTTCTGACTCTCCAAAGCCTGACAACTATTGACAAGACTTAAGTCAAGAGTGTGATGGAATACTCCTCACTTGATTTGATGGGTGCAGCTCCAATACACTCAAAAAGTTTGACACACTCCAGGGCAAAACAGCCCGCTTCATTGGCACCACATCCACAAGCACCCACTCCTTTCACCAGTGAAGCTCTGTAGTAACAGTGTGTACTATCTACAACATGCACTGCATTCACGGTTCCTTTGACATAACCTTCTAAACCTATGAGCACTTACATTTAAAAGGACAAGGGCAGGAGAAATATGGGACCACCAATCCAAGCTTCTCTCCAAGCCACTCACCATTCCGACTTGGAAATATATCACCATTCTTTCATCGCCGCTGGTCAAAATCTTGGAAACCCTTCCCTAACAGCATTACTACAGCACATGGACTGCAGCAGTTCAAGAAGCCAGTTCACCTCTGTCATGATTGTAATGAGGTCAGCCAGGTGGACCACAGAATATGAGTTCCCTGAGTGGTGCTGTTAACTTGGTCAAATCAGGAAACCCTGGCTGACAGATAAAAACTGGAGCATCAGAGGTTTTGCTTACTCTGAGAACTGGTTCTGAGGAAACCAGATCAGTGTCAAGTACTATGTACATGAATAGAAAATGTGACTTGCTGATGGGATATAGGCCTCTGTGGAGTTTTTGTGGCGACAAGAGAAAAAAGTAAGCTGATGAAATTTGCTCACAACAGTTGGCTTTGAGTTGTGATAACCATTTCTGGCATCATCCTGTTAATTGGGAAGCTTGACTCGTTCAATACTGCCTTCAAAGTCTGGCCCAAGTACGTGAAAAGTATGCACTTTTTTTTTCCAGGCAAATGACTGTGGGACAGATGAAAAGCAACGACTAATTCTCCTGACAGTCTGTGGACCCACAGCTTTTTCAGTTATTAGGAGCCTAGCATTTCCTGTGGCACCAGATACTAACACCCTTCAAGAGTTAACAATGTGTAGAGCTGGATGAACACAGCAGGCCAAGCAGCATCAATGGAGCAGGAAAGCTGACGTTTCAGGCCAAGACCCTTCTTCAGAAAACATTCTTGGCCTAAAACGTCAGCTTTCCTGCTCCTCTGATGCTGCTTGGCCTGCTGTGTTCATCCAGCTCTAAACCTTGTTATCTCAGATTCTCCAGCATCTGCAGTTCCTACCACCTTTCAAGAGTTGACAGATTTAATTAAGGAATATTATGACATCAAATCTCCTCTAATTCTGAGAGTGTCAGTTTTACTCAACAGCTGGCAAATCAAAGGAATCCGCGTTGGGGTTTTTGGCGAAGTTAGAATGACTGGCAGAGGCATGCGACATTGGTTTAATCCTTAATGAGATGCTGAGACACCTGACAGTATGTGGGATTAACAATGTAATAATGCAAAAGCACCTACTAGCTGAAGCCCATGGACTTCAAATCGGCATTACAATTTGGAGACAGCAAAAACTGCAGATGCAGTAAGTCAGACTTGCTACAGTGTGGAGCTAGAGGAACACAGGCAGCATCAGAGAAGCAGGAAGGTCAATGCTTTGGGTTGGGACCCTTCATCACAGCTGGTCTTTTTGGAAAGAGGAGGTCAACTTATTCAAGGAGGGCATCCTTAGAACAGGCTTCACAGTAGAGTTTTAAGACACAAGGAATATTTGAAGAAGTTGTCCTCCTCTGTCCAGAAAGGCCAGTTCTGATGAAGGGTCCCAACCCAAAACGTCAACTTTCCTGGTCCTCTGACTCTGCCTGACCTGCTGTGTTTCTCCAGCTCCATGCTGTGTTGACTGGGCACGACAATGTATTTTGTTATTAGAAAATACAGCAAATGGATCATAGGAGTTACAGGATATGCCAACAGAAGTGGACACCCTCGGGAAGCCGACAGAGCTTCGGGAACACCACTTGAGTGAGGCAATTGCATAGGCTCACTCAGAACACATCCCGAACAGAGGAGCCTTTTAGTTCTTCAGGCTAAAAGGATTCATGAGTTCAGGGAGAAAGCAGGGACAGAGTAGAGTTAGATGCTCAACTGTGATCACATTCAATGGCAGAACAGGCTTTGAAGGGCCAGATGAACTAATACTGCTCTTATTTTCTATGTTTCAATATCCTGGTTAAAACGTGGGTAGTTAAAATCTCCTAATATTCCTAAACTTCTTTGAAATTTATTACACGTTAGATTCTCCATTTTTCCCTGACTATTTGGAAGTTTATGTTACACATGAAACAATGTGCTTGCCCCATTGTATTACCTATTTCTACCCTCTTTTCTGCCTTCTGAGATATCCTTATTGTTACAATTGTTCCTTGATTAACATTGCGACCTATGTCCTTCTGCTATCATTCTATCTTGTTTGAATACCCAACGGGCTACAGTGAGCTTCCGATCCTGCCCATCTTTCAGAAAAGTCTGGGTTACAGTTATATCATAACCCCATGTGGCTGTGTCCTCAGGTCCTCCTTTAGACTCTGCACTAAAGTATATTTAGCCTTATTAAACTCAATTTTTTCTTAGCTAGCCTACATTTCTTCTGCTTTCCAGACTAATTTACCAGCAGTTTAATTCCAGCTCCACGTCTGTCCCCATTAAGCTACTTGTCAGGAATCCCCCCCCTTACGAATCTAGTTTAAATCTACACCAACAGTGTTAAGAAACTTCCCAGTGAGGCTTTTGGTCTCATCCTGTTCAGACTGGCACAGGATCAGTACTTGCACCTCAACTATTTTAATGACTCGAATGAGGGAACCGAATTTATACTCTTCAAATTTACTAATGACACAAGGAGAGCTGAAAGTTGTGAAGCGGACATAAGGAGTCAAAGGGATATCGGTAAACTGAGCAAGAGGCAAACTTTTTGAAAAGGATTACATTGAATTATAATTAGTAATTTCAGATTAGTAATGTTGAAAAATGTGAAATTATCTACTTTGGCAGTAAGTCAAAGCAGCAGCACGTTATGTAAATGAAGAAACTGTAAGAACTCAGAGGTACAGAGAGATCTGCGCATTCTGGCACAAATTATAGAAAAAAATCAGAATGCAAAAATTGCAAATGATAGCCCATTGAATCTGCTCATCCATTCAATGTGACCATGACTAATCTGATAGTCCTCAATTCAACTTTCCAACCTTTTTCCCATAATCTTTTATTTCCTTACTGATTAAAGATCTGTTGATCACAGCCTCAAGGATATTTAACAACCCAGCCTCAATAGCCCTGACACAAAAAATTTGACCCATTCATTAACCTCAGAGAAGAAATTACTCATATCTAACTAGAATACATGATCCTTAATCTGATTTTACACTCTCTGGTCCTAAGCTCTTCCACAAGGAAGAACAACCTTGCTGCATGTACCCTGTCAAGTGTTTCAATAAGGCTACCTTTTGCTCCTATAAACTCCATGAGTACCGGCTCATCCTGTCAACATACCCCTGCCTCCTCTTTGGGTCATCCTCCTACTTGTCTACCCACCTATTTTTGTGTCATCTGCAAACTTGATCTAGTACATTCACTTTTGTCATCCAAGTAATTCATATATATTTCAAATAATTGTAGCCCTACAGTAACCCTGTGACATACCACTAGTTATAGGTCACCATCCAAAATGTTCTCCTTATCCTAATTCTCTAACCTCTAACAGTCAATCAATCTTTTATCCACACAAATATACTACTGCGAATCAAAAGGCAACTGAGAGTCATCACAGTGGAATTCTGGAACACCGCCAGTCATCACAACTGTGCAGAAGACCTCTGCAGGACACACTCCATGAAACAGCAAAGTCTCATGGGCAGCGAATCAGAGGACAGCTGAGTGTCATCACAGTAGACTTTAGGGAGACATCACTACAGCCATCACAACTGCACAGCAGGTCAGAGAGAACCTGGTGTCAAGATATGGACTGGCAGCTCAACGTTCCAGGATAGAGAAGCTACAGGCATGACAGAGTACATGTAAGCGAAGGGTGGGCGGGGGGGGGATGTTGAACTTTTGACAGGGGAGGACATAACATTGCTTAGTGAGGATATTCTTAAGGGGTCATCAAATGAGTGCATACGGTAAAAACTTAGAAACAAGGAGGGGATGGTCACTCTGTTGGGACTGTATTATAGATCTACAAATTGCCAGCGGGTAGTAGCAGAGCAAACATGTAGAGAGATTGCAGATACCTACAGAAATAATACAGCAGAACTGGTTGGAGATTTTAATTTCCTCTGTGTTGACTGGGCCACCCAGAGTATAAAATGCCCAGACAACATGGAATTTGTCAGATGTGTCCAAGAAAATTTCCTAAATCAATATGTAGAGAGCCCTAATTGGGAGGGTGCAACACTGGGCCTCCTCTTAGGAAATGAGGCCAGGCAAGTGACTGAAGTGTCAGTCAGAAATCACTTTGGCTCCAGTGGCCATAACTCTCTGAGTTTTAACATAGTTATAGAGAATGATAGTCCACGAGTTACGCGGCTGAACTAGAGTGAGGTCAACTTTGGGGCCTTTGACCTCGCTCTAGTTCAGCCCCTTAACCAGTGGATCTGCCCTACCATTCTCCATAACTATGTTAAAATCTAGCACAGGTCAACTGAGCAAGTCTGTTTGAAGAAAAAGGAACAACTGGCAAATGGGAGGCTTTTAAAAGTGTGGTATCAAGATTCCAGGGACAAAATGTTTCTGTTAGGGTAAAGGAAAAAACTGATAGGGTTAGGGATCCCTGGCTGATAAGGGATATTGATAAAGGTCAGCATGGCCATCTATGTGTGGAGCCACAGGAAATGGGGGAGATTTTTAATGAGCATTTCTCCTCAGTACATTCTGAGGAGAGAATCATGGATGCTAAGGAAAGGAGGGGAACAAGTGGGATGTTTTAGGTCACATACATACTACCAGGCAGAAGGTGCTTTCAAGCTTAAACCATATTAAGGTGAATAAATCCCCTGGGCCTGATGAAGTCTAACCTCGGATGTTGCGGGAGGCTAGGGAAGAAATTGCACAATGAGGGAGGGGAAGGGGGTTATAAAATATATAGGGAGACGGGGGAGGCGGATAGAATGTAGGTTAAGGGGAAGACGGCTGGAGAGAGGACAGACAGGTACCAGTGGTGGGGGGGGGAGCCAGTAAAGGTGAATGTAGGTGGGGAGATAGGGAGGGGACATCAGGCCAGGGAGGATGGACAGGTCAAGGGGGCAGGATGAGGCTAGTAGGTAGGAGATGGGGATAGGTGGGAGGAAGTACAGGTTACGGAGGTGGGAACAAGCTGGGCTGGTTTTGGAATGCAGCGGTGGGGGGGGGAGCGGATTTGAAGCTTGTGAAGTCCACATTGATACCATTGGGCTGCAGGTTTCCCAAGCGGGATACGAGGTGTTGTACCTGCAACTCTCGTCCTTACTCTCAACAACTTCTCTTTCAATTCCTCCCATTTCCTACAGACAAAGGGGGTGGCCATGGGCACCCGCCTGAGGAAAGATATGCCTGCCTCTTTGTAGGCTACAATCCCTCTTCGGTACCTACACTGGCCCTAAACCCCACCTCTTCCTCCGTTACATAGACGACTGTGCCAGCGCCACCTCATGCTCCCAGAGGAGCTCGAACAGTTCATCCACCTCACCCCAACCTTAAGTTTACCTGGACCATCTAAATACCTCTCTCTCCTTCCTTCACCTCTCTGTCTCCATCTATGGCAACCACCCAGAAAGCGATATCCATTTCGAGTCCACCGACTCCCACAGCTACCTAGAATACACCTCCTCCTACCCAACTTCCTGCAAAAATGCCATCCCCTATTCCGAATTCCTTCGCCTCTGCCGCTTCTGCTTCCAGGATGATGCAGTCCACTCCTGAACATCTCAGATGTCCTCGTTTTTCAAGGACCCCAACTGCCCCCCACCCAGTGGTCTAGAACACCTTCGACTGAGTCACCTGCATTTCTGCAACTCATCCCTCACACCCTGTCCCCGCAATAACAACCAAAAATGATTCCCCCTCATCCTCACATACCACCCCAGCAATCTCCAGATCCAACGCATCATTCTCCAACACTCACACCATCTGCAATCCGACCCCACCACCTAAGACATTTTTCCCTCTCCACCCTTATCTGCTTTCTGGAGGGACCATTCTCTCCATGACTCCCTAGTGCACTTCATACTTCTCTCCAGCCCCACCACCCCCGGCACTTCTCCCTGCAACAGCAGGAAGTGCCACACCTACCCCTACACCTCCCCCCTCACCCCCATCCCAGCACCCAAAAAGACCTTCCACATCAAGCAAATGTTCACCTGCACATCTGCCAATGTGGTATACTGCATCTGCTGTTCTCGTTGTGACCTCCCCTACATCAGGGAAACCAAGCAGAGGCTTGGGGACCACTCTGCAGAACACCTATGCTTGGTTCACACTAAACAACTGCACCTCCCAATCACGAACCATTTCAACTGCCCCTCCCATTCCTCAGACGACATGTCCATCCTGGGCCTACTGCAGTGCCACAGCAATGCCACCTGGAGGTTACAAGAACAGCACCTCATATTCTGCTTGGGAACCCTGTAGCCCAATGGTATCAATGTGGACTTCACAAGCTTCAAAATTTCCCCACCCCCAGCCACAAGCTTCAAAATCCCCCTCCGCCGACCGCATCCCAAAACCAGCCCAGCTTGTTCCTTGCCTCCCTAACCTGTACTTCCTCCCACCTATCCCCTCCTCCCACCTCAAGCCCCACCCCCATCTCCTATCTATTGGCCTCATCCCGCCCCCTTGACCTGTCCGTCCTCCCTGGACTGACCTATCCGCTCCCTAATTGTCTACCTACACTCATCTTTACAGGCTCCATCCCTGCCTCTTTGACCTGTCTGTCTCCTCTCCACCTATCTTCTCCTTTATCCATCCTCTATCCGCCTCCCCCTCTCTCCCTATTTATTTTAGAACCCCCTACCCATCCCCCATTTCTGAAGAAGGGTCTAGGCCCGAAACATCAGCTTTCCTGCTCTTCTGATGCTGCTTGGCGTGCTGTGTTCATCCAGCTTTATAATTTGTTATCTCAGATTCTCCAGCATCTGCAGTTCTTACTATCTCTTGGAGCACTGTGTACAGTTTAGGTCATTCTGTTGTCGGAAAGACATAGTTCAACTGGAAAGTGTGCAAAGAAGGTTTGAGCATGTTGCCAGGACTAGTAGGCCTCAGTTATAGGAAGAGATTGGTCACAATATGACTTATTCCTTGGAACATAGGAGAATGAGGGGTGACCTTATTGAGGTGTATAAAATCATGAGGGGCATAGACATTCATCATATGTCTTTTCCCAGGGATGGGGAACTGAAAACTAGAGGGCATAGGTTTAAGGTGAGAAGGGAAAGATTTGAGAAGGCCCTGAGGAGCAACTTCTTCACATAGAAAGTGGTGCATATATGGAATGGGCTACCAGAGAAAGTGGCTGAGGCAAGTACAATAGCAACATGTAAAAAAAATTTGGATAGGTACATGGATGGAAAGGGTTTAAGAGGGATATGGACCAAATGGGGGCAACGGGAGCTAGCTGTGTGGGCAACATGGTCAGCATGGACCAGTTTGGACCAAACAGCCTGTTTCCACAGTGTATTACTCTATGACTACTTCAATACCAAGGGCTCTTATCAACCAGTCTAAGTTGGGTGCATATTTGCTAGTTACAGAGGGCACTGGTGAGATCAAATCTAGAGTAGAGTTGATTGAATTGAAGTTAAAATACGTGAAGTGTTTCCTCTGGCTGTAGAACCTATAACTATCTGTTGGCCCTCTGTTACTAAGATTAAGAAATATTTCTTTACTGAAAGCATTGTCAATTTCTGAAATCCTCTATCCAAAAGTAGTATGGATCCTCAGTATCAAGCAGGGTTATCTTTCATGATGCTCAGACGCCAGACCATTAAGGGTTTCCATCCAGCTCCAAAACCAAGACATTAAAAATAGCTAAACAGAAGCAACAGATTCTGCAAGAATCCGTTTCTCCAACCAGAAGCCGTTTCTCTCCCGCACCTGCTTAGTGAGCCTACAAACTGCAAAGTGGGAGTGAAAGATTCTGCAATTAGAGGAACAGCTTGCTACACCAAAGTGATTAGCTTAATGTTCATTTGCACAGCCCCAATGTATTCTGGGTAATGTAACCTGTGTCTGCTCATGGGCAGCGTTTGCTTTCCTACAGCTTTCCCTTGCCAGTCCCCTGAAGGAGTGTTGTAGGTAAGATTTCTGAGCAGGTTTCAGAGGAAATGAACAACAGCAACATGAACAACAGCAAGATCTGGACTGCTGTAGTGTTATAGAAACCGAAAGAACTGCAGATGCTGTAAATCAGCGGAAAATAAACAAAGTTGCTAGAAAAGCTCAACAGGTCCAGCAACATCTGTGAAGAAAAAAATGGAGTTAACATTTCGGGTCCAGTGACCCTTCCTCAGAACTTTTTTTTTGCTGTAGTGTTATGGTGGAGAGGAAGCGCGTCTTAACAGCTCCACAACCATCTTGAACTACTCCTGAATAATTAAAAGCTCCAAACATCATGGCAGATTTGTGTTGAAAGGAAATAACAGATGAAGCAATAACAGATACCAACATAAAACGTCTGATATCTTATTCGATAGAAGATTAACACTTACAGGAAATGAATTTTCCCAGATACTTAAAGCTGCCACAACAGCAGAAAGGTTGGTCTTCCTTTCCTCTTCATATTCATCTTGCGAGTTTCGAATTAAATCTCGATAAACTGATAAACATTCTTCATAGCGTTCCAATCTATACAACTGAAATTACAAAACCAGTTAATTCACTGGCTCAACAATTTAGATTTGTATAGCACCTTCAACAGAAGTAAATATTGCAAACCTCTTCTTGGGAATACTCTACAACAGCTACGACATTGAGCCACTTCAGCAGATATTAGATTAGATAAAAAGCAGATAGTTTTTGAAATATAGGCACTTAAGGTAGAGGGTTGTAGAGGTGTAGCAATTCTGGAGTTTGGGAGTGAGACAACTGAAGGCATAGCCACCAATGGTGTAGAATTATGCCTGAGAATGCAGAAAAGTGGCAGAATTAAAAGATTCTGGAATTGGAAATATCCACAGAGATAAAGAGGGGCAAAGCCATGGAGTAATTTGAAAGCAAAGAGGAGTTTTAAGAGGGATATGGACCAAATGGGGGCAACGGGAGCTAGCTGTGTGGGCAACATGGTCAGCATGGACCAGTTTGGACCAAAGGGCCTGCTTCCACAGTGTATTACTCTCTGAGTCAAGAAAGCTTTTGGTGAGGGAGAAATAACGTCATCAACGTAATGAAAAATTAACTGTGTGACTTTGTAGATGAGAAATAGGAGGAGCCAAAGATTGATGTTTGGGTCCAATAGAGGTAACAATGCATGAGCAGGAAGAGAAGTCTCTAAGAGGTTTTCTGGCTAGTATTAGAGACATTAGAATAAACCATCTGAGAACAATCACAACCAGTTGGATATGAATGAAGAGGCACTGAGGAGGGCAGCTTGGTCAACTGTATCAAAAACTTCAAGTGCATAGAGAAACAAGTGGATTGTCAAAAGCAATGCCTTCAGAAAGTGTGCTGATATGCAAACCCCACTATACCCCTGGTCATTTCAAAAGGTTGAATATTTAATTAAATTGTACGAATGTCCCCAGTTTAGTCATCTAATGGACTCAGGTTGACAGAAAACACTGATCAGGTTCTGTATTTAGCAAGAACTGCTTTTTCTTACACATAAATAAATAGTAATGACAAGTAAACAACAATGAATTATCAACATATAACTACTGTTGAAACTCCCAAACTCTTTAAAACCTCTACACAGAGAGGAAAAAACTCACTTCAATAGAACCAATCCACAGGTTTGATAACGTTTGTTGCTGTTCCCCACACATTCTTCTCTATATCTCTCCTTCCAGATTATTTCAGTTCTTGCTTGTGACATAGATTTAAACATTAACTATGCAATTTGATAGCTTAAGAGAAATCCATTTACAAAGTATTGGCTCACAGAGATCAGAAGTTCAGTGGAAACATTAGTAGCAACAGGACCAAGGGAGTTGCAATTGGGTCTCATGTACAAAATGAACTGAGAGGGGGCATGGAGTTAGGAGAGAAATGAGAAGATGATGCAAGTTCTGGCCAAGGACAAGGAGGAACATTAAAGTAAGTTTAATAAGACAGACCAGTGAAAGCAGAGGACACAACAGAGGCAGCTGATCAGACTGTTCCATACTTAATGACAAAAAAGTCCATGGGTCCTCACATCTTTTGCTGGAGAAGAAAGAGGTTTAAGACAATGGTCTACAGTAAAGAAAAACGAGTGGGAATCCTTACATCCTAATCTCTGAATTGCTGCCCGAGCCACATGCAAATTGGCATAGGGAGGCGAGCATCAGGGAAGTAAGCATAGAATACAGCGCAAAGCAGGCCCTTCGGCCCTTGATATTGCGCCGAACTGTGAACTAATCTAAGCCCGTCGCCCTGCACTATCCCATCATTATCCACACACTTATCCAAGGACTGTTTAAATGCCTCTAATGTGGCTCAGTTAACTACATTGGCAGGCAGGGCGTTCCACGCCCTTACCACTCTCTGAGCAAAGAACCTGCCTCTGACATCTGTCTTAAATCTATCACCCCTCAATTTGTAGCTATGCTCCCTTGTACAAGCTAAAGACATCATCCTTGGAAAAAGACTCTCACTTTACACCCTATATAATCCTCTGATCATCTTGTATCTCTATTAAATTCCCTCTTAGCCTCCTTCTCTCCAATGAGAACAGACCCAAGTCCCTCAGCCTTTCTTCATAGAGCCTGTGCTCCAGACCAGGCAACATCCTGGTAAATCTCCTCTGCACCTTTTCCAATGCTTCCACATCTTTCCTGTAATGGGGCGACCAGAACTATACACAATATTCCAAGTGAGGCCGCACTAGCGTGTTGTACAATTGCAGAATGACATCACGGCTCCGGAACTCAATCCCTCTACCAATAAAACCTAACACACAGTAAGCTGCCTTAACAGCACTATCAACCGGGGTGGCAACTTTCAGGGATCTATGTACATGGACACCAAGATCCCTCTGCACATCGACACTACCAAGAATCTTTCCACTGACCCAGTATTCTGCCTTCCTATTATTCCTCCCAAAGTGAATCACCTCACATTTATCCGTATTAAACTCCATTTGCCATCTTTCAGTCCAATTCTGCAATTTATCTAAGTCTCCCTGCAACCTGCAACATTCTTCCACACTGTCCACCACTCCACCGACTTTTGTGTCATCTGCAAACTTACTAACCCATCCACCTATGACTGTGTCCACGTCATTTATAAAAATGACAAACAGCTGTGGTCCCAAAACAGATCTTTGAGGCACACCACTAGTAACCGACTCCAGGCTGAATATTTTCCATCAACCACCACTCGTTGCCTTCTTACAGTAAGCCAGTTTCTAATCCAAACTGCTAAATCTCCCTCAATCCCTTGCCTCCGCATTTTCTCCAATAGCCTACCATGTGGAACCTTATCAAAGGCTTTACTGAAGTCCATGTACACCACATCAACTGCCCTACCCTCACCCACATGCTTGGTCACCTCAAAAAACTCAATGAGGTTTGTGAGACACAACCTGCCCTTGACGAATCCATGCTGACTATCTCCAATCAAATTGTTGCTTGCGAGATGATTATACATCCTGTCTCTGAAAAACCTTTCCAAAACTCTACCTACAACAGACATAAGGCTCACAGGTCTGTAATTACCTGGGTCATCCCCACTGCCCTTCTTGAACAAGGGCACAACATTTGCAATCCTCCAGTCCTCTGGTACTAAATCTGTAGATAAAGAGGACTCAAAGATCAAGGCCAAAGACTCCGCCACCTCCTCCCCAGCTTCCCAAACAATCCTTAGAAAAATCTCATCCAGCCCAGGGGATTTATCTACCTTCACACCTTCTAGAATTGATAACACTTCCTCCTTACTAACCTTAATCCTTTCAATTCTAGTAGCCAGTAACTCAGTCGTCTCCTCTACAATATTCTCCTGTTCCTCAGTGAAAACAGATGAGAAATAATCATTTAGCACCTCTCCAATCTCCACAGGGTCCACACACAACTTCCCACTTCTGTCTTTGACTGGGCCTATTCCTACCCTAGTCATCCTCTTATTCCTCACATACCTATAGAAAGCTTTAGGGTTCTCCTTTATTCTACCTGCCAATGTCTGTTCATGTCACCTCCTTTGCTCTTCTTAAACTCTCTCTTTAAATCCTTCCTAGCTAATCTGTAACTCTCCATCACCTCACCTGAACCATCTTGTCTCATCGTCACATAAGCCTCACTAACAAGAGATACAATTTCTTTCATAAACCACGGTTCCCTTACCTTATTGCTTCCTCTCTGCCTGACAGGGACATATCTATCAAGGACACGCTATATCTGTTCCTGAAACCAGCTCCACATTTTGATGGTCCCCACCCCCTGCATTTTACTAACCCATTCTGTGCCTCCTAAGTCTTGCCTAATCGCATTATAATTGCCCTTCCCCCATCTATAACTCTTGCCCTGTGGCATGTTCCTATCCCTTTCCACTGCTAAAGTATACACAACCAAATTATGGTCACACTCTCCAAAGTGCTCACCTACCACTAAATCAAACACCTGTCCTGGTTCATTACCAAGTACCAGATCCAGTATGGCCTCCCCTCTGGTCGGCCCTTCGACATATTGAGTCAAGAAACCCTGCTGCACACACTGGACAAAAACTGATCCATCCGACATACTCGAGTTATAGCATTTCTAGTCAATGTTAGGGAAGTTAAAGTCTCCCATACTGACCACCCTGTTCCTTTCACTCCTGCCCAGAATAGTTTTGCTGACCCGCTCCTCCACATCGCTGGAACTTTGTGGGGGCCTATAAAAAACTCCCTGCAGTGTTACCTCTCCTCTCCTGTTTCTGACCTCAGCCCATACCACGTGGCAACAGAGTGGTGTGGGAAAGAGGGTTTCCTTTTCATGGGGCACTGGCATCAGTTCTGGGACAGGAGATTAGATTAGAACCCCTACAGCGTGGAAACAGGCCCTTCAGCCCAACAAGTCCACACCACCCCTTGGAGCATCCCACCCAGATCCAACGCCCCCTCTAACCCACACACCCCTGAACATTACAGGCAATTTAACATGGCGAATCCACCGAGTCTGCACATCTTTGGACTGTGAGAAGAAACCAGAGCACCCAGAGGAAACCCACACAGACACGGGGAGAATGTGTAAACTCCGTACAGACAGTTAACCAAGGCTGGAATCGAACCCGGGTCCCTGGCACTGTGAGACTGCAGTGCTAACCACTGAGCCACCATGCGTAGGACGGACCTATACCACTGGGATGGACACCACCTGAACAGGGCCAGGTCCAGTGTCCTGGTGAAAAGCATACATAGGGTGATTAAAGGACTTTAAACTAGTAAGTGGAGGGGAAAGGGAGAAGTGAGTGTAGTGGGAGAATAACAATTAATGTTAGACAATGCAGCAGGTTAGCAGGTGATGAAGAAGCTTAAACTCCATTGAAAAATAGTAAAAACGTTAAAGGGAAGGAGAACTCCAGTTCCAGAGATGTAGAGGAAAGGATAGCAAAGATGATTCTCAATAGGAGCGAGAGAGACAGGGTAGTTGTCATGGGGGACTTCAACTTTCCAAATATTGACTGGGAACACTATAGTTCGAGTACTATAGATGGTTCAGTTTTTGTCCAGTGTGTGCAGGAGGGCTTCCTGACACAGTATGTAGACAGGCCAACAAGGGGCGAAGCCACATTAGATTTGGTACTGGGTAATGAGCCCCGCCAGGTGTTAGATTTGGAAGTAGGTGAGCACTTTGGTGATAGCAATCACAATTCTGTTATGTTTACTTTAGCGATGGAAAGGGATAGGTGTATACCACTGGGCAAGAGTTATAGCTGGGGGAAAGGCAATTACGATGAGATTAGGCAAGATTTAGGGAGCATAGGATGGAGAAGGAAACTGCAGGGGATGGGCACATTCTAAATGTGGAGCTTATTCAAGGAAAAGCTCCTGTGTGTCCTAGATAAGTGTGTACCTGTCAGGCAGGGAGGAAGCTGTAGAGTGCGGGAGCCGTGCTTTACGAAGGAGGTGGAATCTCTGGTCAAGAGGAAGAAGGCAGTTCAGTTAGGGCACTTGAAGGCTATGAGGTAGCCAGGAAAGACCTAAAGAGAAAGCTCAGAAGAGCCAGGAGGAGACATGAGAAGTAGTTAGCGGATAGGATCAGGGTAAACCATAAGGCTTTCCAAAGGTATTTAAGGAATAAAAGAGCGATGAAAGTAAGATTAGGCCCAATCAAGGATAGTAGTAGGAAGTTGTGTGTGGAGTCAGATGAGATAGGGGAAGCGCTAAATGAATATTTTTCAATCGTATTCACTCTAGAAAATGACAATGTTGTCTAGGAGAATACTGAGATACAGGTTACTAGACTAGGTGGGATTGAGGTTCACAATGAAGAGGTATTAGAAATCCTTCAGAGGGTGAAGATAGATAAGTCCCCTGGGCCAGAAACGGAATTGTGGGAGATACAGCAGTTTGGATCGGAAATTGGCTTGCTGAAAGAAGGCAGAGGGTGGTAGTTGATGGGAAATGTTCATCCTGGAGACCAGTTACTAGTGGTGTACCGCAAGGGTCAGTTTTGGGTCCACTGCTGTTTGACATTTTTATAAATGACCTGGATGAGGGCGTAGAAGGATGGGTTAGTAAATTTGCAGACGACACTAAGGTCGGTGGAGTTGTGGATAGTGTAGAAGGATGCTGTAGGTTGCAGAGAGACATAGATAAGCTGCAGAGCTGGGCTGAGAGGTGGCAAATGGAGTTTAACGCAGACAAGTGTGAGGTGATGCACTTTGGTAGGAGTAACCAGAAGGCAAAGTACAGGGGTAATGCTAAGATTCTTAGTAGATGAGCTGAGAGATCTCGGTGCCCATGTACACAGATCCTTCAAAGTTGCCACCCAGGTTGACAGGGCTGTTAAGAAGGCATACAGTGTTTTAGCTTTTATTAATAGAGGGATCGAGTTCCAGAACCAAGAGGTTATGGTAAAGCTGTACAAAACTCTGGTGTGGCCGCACTTGGAGTATTGTGTACAGTTCTGGTCACCGCATTATAAGAAGGATGTGGAAGCTTTGGAAAGGGTGCAGAGGAGATTTACTAGGATGTTGCCTGATATGGAGGGAAGGTCTTACGAGGAAAGGCTGAGGGACTGGAGGCTGTTTTCATTAGAGAGAAGGTGGTTTGAAAGGTGACTTAATTAAAACATATAAAATAATCAGAGGGTTAGATAGGGTGGATAGGGAGAGCCTTTTTCCTAGGATGGTGACGGCGAGCACGAGGGGGCATAGCTTTAAATTGAGGGGTGAAAGATATAGGACAGATGTCAGAGGTAGTTTCTGTACTCAGAGAGTAGTAAGGGAATGGAACGCTTTGCCCTCAATGGTAGTAGATTCGCCAACTTTAGGTACATTTAAGTCGTCATTGGATAAGCATATGGATGTACATGAAATAGTGTAGGTTAGATGGGCTTGAGATCGGCATGACAGGTCGGCACAACATCGAGGGCCGAAGGGCCTGTACTGTGCTGTAATGTTCTATGAGCTCAAGAGCTGTTAGTAATGGAGGTAATAAGACCCAAAAAGAAGGTGCAAAAGCTGGCATAAGGGCACTTTATCTGAATGCTCCGAGCATTCAAAACAAGGTGGATGAGTTGACAGTGCAAATCATGGCAAATGGGTATGATTTAGTGGCCATTACAGAGACATGGTTACAGGATGGTCATGACTGGGAGTTAAATATTCAGGGGTATCAAACTGTTTGGAAGGACAGACAGGAAGGTAAGGGAGGTGGTGTTGCTCTAATTTTTAAGGATGCTATCAAGGCAGTAGTGAGAGATGATATAGGTTCTACCGAACAAAATGTTGAATCCATTTGGGTGAAAATTAAGAACAGCAGGGAGAGGAAGTCACTGATAGGTGTGGTCTATGGGCCACCAAATAACTACATCGTGGTGGGGCAGGCAATAAACAGAGAAATAGCTAATGCATGTAAAAATTGTGCAGCAATCATCAAGGGGATTTTAATCTACATATCGACTGGCCAAACCAGGTCAGTCACGGCAACCTTGAGGAGGGGTTCATAGAATGCATCCGCTATAATTTCCTTGAACAATACATAATGGAACCTATGAGGGAGCAAGCTATTCTAGATCTAGTCCTGTGTAATGAGACAGGAATAATTAATGATCTCATGGTTAGGGATCCACTGGGAAAGAACAATCACAGTATGGTCGAATTTAAAATACAGATTGTGAGATGGTTAAATCCAGTACCTCTGTCCTGCGCTTAAACAAAGGAGACTATGAAGGAATGAGGAAGGAGTTAGCTAAGGTAGAATGGGAGCAAAAACTTTCTGGTGAGTCAATTGAAGAACAGTGGAGGTCTTTCAAAACAATTTTTTTACAGTGCTCAACAGCAGTATATTCCAGTGATAAGGAAGAACTGTAGGAAAAGAGAGAACCAACCATGGATGCCTAAGGAAATAAAGGAAAGTATCAGATTTAAAAAAAACACATGCAAAAAAGCAAAGAGTAGTGGGAAACTAGTAGACTGGGAAATCGTTAAAGGCCCACAGAAAGCCACAAAAAAGTTATAAAGAAAAGTAAGATAGATAATGAGAGTAAACTAGCTCAGAATATAAAAACAGGCAGCAAAGGTTTCTATAAATATGTAAATCATAAAAGAGCGGCGAAGGTAAATATTGGTCCTTTAGATGATGAGAAGGACAATTTAATAACAGGAATGAGGAAATAGCCAAGACATTAAACAATTATTTCGTGTTGGTCTTCACAGTGGTAGACACAAATAACATGCCGAAAACTAATGGCAAGAAGGTTATATAACAGGTGAGGACCTAGAAACTATCATTATCACTGAGGAGGTTGTACTGGGCAAGCTGATGGGGCTAAAGGCAGTCAAGTCTCCTGGCCGTAATGAAATGCATCCCAGAGTACTTAAAGAGGTTATGGGGGAAATAGCAAATGCACTAGTAATTATTTACCAAAATTCACCAGACGATGGAATGGTTCCCACAGACTGGAAAACAGCCAATGTGACATCACTGTTTAAAAAAGGAAGGAGACAAAAAGCAGGTAACTATAGGCCAGTTAGCTTAGTTTCAGTAGCGGGGAAAATACTGGAATCTATCATTAAGGAAGAAATAGCAAAACATCTGGATATAAACTGTCCCACCCAGCATGGGTTCACGAAGGGTAGTTCTTGTTTAACTAATTTGGTGGAATTCTTTGAGGACATTATTTGCATGTTGGACAATGGGGAACCTGCGGATGTGGTGTATCGGGATTTTCAGAAGGCATCTGACAATAGACAATAGGTGCAGGAGTAAGCCATTCGGCCCTTCGAGCCAGCACCACCATTCATTATGATCATGGTTGATCATCCAAAATCAGTATCCTGTTCCTGCCTTATCCCCATAACCCTTGATTCCACTATCTTTAAGAGCTCGATCCATCTCTTTCTTGAAAGTATCCAGAGACTTGGCCTTCTAGGTCAGAGCATTCCATATATCCACCACTCTCTGGGTGAAGAAGTTTCTCTTCAACTCTGTTCTAAATGGCCTACCACTTATTTTTAAACTGTGTCCTCTGGTTCTGGGCTCACCCATCAACGGAAACATACTTCCTGCCTCCAGAGTGTCCAATCCGTTAATAATCTTATATGTCTCAATCAGATCCCCTCTCATCCTTCTAAACTCCAATGTATACAAGCCCAGTCGCTCCAATCTTTCAACATACGATAGTCCCGCCATTCCGGGAATTGACCTCGTGAACCTACGCTGCACTCCCTCAATAACCAGAATGTCCTTCCTCAAATTTGGAGGCCAAAACTGCACACAGTACTCCAGGTGCGGTCTCACCAGGGTCCTGTACAGTTGCAGAAGGACCTCTTTGCTCCTATACTCAATTCCTCTTGTTATGAAGGCCAGCATGCCATTAGTTTTCTTCACTACCTGCTGTACCTGCATGCTTGCTTTCATTGACTTATGTACAAGAACATCCAGATCTCGTTGAACGTGCCCTTTACCTAACTTGGACTCCATTTAGATAGTAATCTGCCTTCCTGTTCTTGCCAAAGTGGATAACCACACATTTATCCACATTAAACTGCATCTGCCATGCCTCCGTCCACTCACCTAGCCTGTCCAAGTCACCCGTTATTCTCATAACATCTTCCTCATATTTCACCCTGCCACCCAGCTTTGTGTCATCAGCAAATTTGCTAATATTACTTTCAATACCTTCATCTATATCATTAATGTATATTGTAAATAGCTGCGGTCCCAGCACTGAACCTTTTGGAATGCCACTGGGTCATGCCTGCCATTCCGAAAGGGACCTGTTTATCACTACTCTTTGCTTCCTGTCAGCCTGCCAATTTTCAATCCAAGCCAGTATTTTGCCCCCAGTACCATGTGCCCTAATTCTGCTCACTAATCTCCCATGTGAGACTTTATCAAAGGCTTTCTGAAAGTCCAGGTCTACCACATCCACTGGCTCTCCCTTGTCCATCTTCTTAAGTACCCTGGGATGCAGACCATCAGGTCCCGGGGACTTATCAGCCTGGAGACCTAACAGTCTATCCAACACCATTTCCTGCCAAATATAAATTCCCTTCAGTTCATCCATTACCCTACGTCCTTCAGCCACTATAACATCTGGGAGATTGCTTGTGTCTTCCCTAGTGAAGACAGATCCAAAGTACCTATTCAACTCTTCTGCCATTTCCTTGTTCCCCATAATAAATTCACCCGTTTCTGTCTTCAAGGGCCCAATTTTAGTCTTAACCATTTTTTTTCTTTACACATACCTAAAAAAGCTTTTACTATCCTCCTCTATATTTTTGGCCAGTGTGCGTTCGTACCTCATTTTTTCTCCACGTATCGCCTTTTTAGCTATCGTCTGTTCCTCTTTAAAACTTTCCCAGTCCTCTGGCTTCCCGCTCATCTTTGCTATGTTACATTACTACTTTTTTTAATCTTTATACAGTCCTTAACTTCCCTCGTCAGCCACGGCCACCCCTTAGGATCTTTCTTCCTCTTCAGAATGAACTGATCCTGCACCTTCTGCATTATATCCAGAAATACCTGCCATTGTTGTTCCACTGCCATCCCTGATAGGGTCTTGAACCAATGAACTTTGGCCAGCTCCTCCCTCATAGCTCCATAGTTCCCTCTGTTCAACTGCAATACTGACACTTCGATTCTCCCTCCTCCCTCTCAAATGGCAGATTAAAACTCATCATATTATGGTCACTACCTCCTCATGGCTCCTTTACTTTGAGGTCCCTGATCAAATCCGGTTCATTGCACAACACCAGATCCAGAATTGCCTTCTCCCTGGTATGCTCCAGTACCAGCTGTTCCAAGAATGCATCTCGGAGGCAATCCACAAACTCCCTTTCTTGGGGTCCAGTACCATCCTGGTTTTCCCAGTCTACCTGCATGTTGAAATCCCCCATTACAACTGTAGTAATACCTTTGCGAAAGGCCCATTTCAACTCCTGATTCAACTTACACCCTACATCCAGACTACTGTTTGGGGGCCTGTAGATAACTCCCATTATGGTCTTTCTACCCTGAGAATTCCTCAGCTCTATCCATACTGACTCTACATCTCCTGATTCTATGTCCCCCCTCGCAAGGGACTGAATATCATTCCTCATCAACGGCGCCACCCCACCCCCACTGCCCGTCAGTCTGTCCTTTCGATAGCACGTATAGCCTTGAATATTCATTTCCCAAGCCCTGTCCACTTGAAGCCATGTCTCAGTTATCCCCACAACATTGTGCCTGCCAATTTCCAAATGAGCCTCAAGCTCAACCACCTTATTTCTTATGCTTCGTGCATTCATATATAATATTTTTAATTTGTTACTCCCCTCATCCTTCTTATCAATCCCTATTTCACCTGACCATTCTGTACGAACCCTTCTTGAGTTTTCTGCTCGGTTGATTCTGTTGTCTTTCCTAACTTCTCTTACTTTCACTTTCCCTTTAACTTCCTTCTTATATTTCCAGTATGTCCCCTTCCCCCCACTACTTATTTTAAACACACCTGCACTGCAGTGGCAAACCTGCCTGCCAGCATGCTGGTACCCCACCTATTAAGGTGCAACCCGTCCCTCTTGTATAATTTATCCTTACTGCAAAACATACCCCAGTGATCCAAAAATTTGAATCCTTGTTTTCTGCACCAGTTCCTCAGCCACACATTCAAGTCCATTATCTCCCTGTTCCTACCCTCTCCAGCCGGAGGAACTGGAAGCAAACCGGAGATTACCGCCCTGGAAGTCCTGCTTTTCAGTCCTCTTCCGAGTTCTATGAAGTCCCGCTGCAGAATGTCCCTCCTCTTCGTCCCGACATCATTTGTGCCAACATGCACCACCACCTCTGGCTCTTCACCTTCACCCTTGAGGATTCTCTGCACTCTGTCAGTGACGTCCTTGATCCTGGCACCCAGAAGGCAACACACCATCCTCAAATCCCGCCTGTTGCCGCAGAAACCCCTGTCAGTCCCTCTCACTGTGGAGTCCCCTATTACCACGGCTCTGAGTGATGTCTGCCTCCACCCCAATTTTCGATTGACTGCCAAGCTGATTCAGTGTGCTTCGTGCATGATGTGGGAAGTCAGGGACACTGATGATGCTACTGGCTCCTATAGCTGTGGAAAGTGTGAACACATTCAGCTTCCGAAGGAGCATGTTGCAGCACTAAAGAGCGAGCTAGATGACCTCAGGCTCATCCGAGAGAATGAGAATTTTCTGGACAGGACCTTCAGCGAGGTCATTACACCGAGGATACCAGAAGAGAGAAGGGAGATGACGATGAGGAAGGAAGAGATAATTCAAGTACAAGAGAGCCCGGGGGAAGTACCTCTCGTGAACAGGTTGACTGTCTCGGAAACTGTCGAGACAGATGACACTGCCAGTCCGAGATGCGACAGTTTCCGAGAGAGTCAACCTGTTCATGAGAGGTACTTCCCCCGGGGTCTCTTGTACTTGAATTATCTCTTCCTTCCTCATCGTCATCTCCCTTCTCTCTTCTGGTATCCTCGGTGTAATGACCTCGCTGAAGGCCCTGTCCAGAAAATTCTCGTTCTCTCGGATGAGCCTGAGGTCATCTAGCTCGCTCTTTAGTGCTGCAACATGCTCCTTCAGAAGCTGAATGTGTTCACACTTTCCACAGCTATAGGAGCCAGTAGCATCATCAGTGTCCCTGACCTCCCAAATCATGCACGAAGCACACTGAATCAGCTTGGCAGTCATGTCCTTCACCCTCTTCACCCTGGCGTAATCTCCTCACTCAGCCTCTTCACCAACACTCCAGAGCCAAAGACGTGCACTTCTCTCACCAGACACTTCCCTAGACCCCCTTTTTTCTTGCTGCAAGTCTGTGGACTCTTAATTAGGTTAGAGGAGGAGGGAGGGAGGGAGGCCCTACCGTGTAGGGCCTGGGGCCTAGAACACACCTCCTTAAATAGCACTCACCTACCTTCCCAACTGCCTCTGTACTGTGGCTTCAGTTCCGCACGGCACTCGCCGCTCTCTGCTGCAAAAAGGACTGCTGGCTTCGAGGTAGGTACTTAAATAGCACTCACCGACCTTCCCGACTGCCTCTGTGCTGCGACCTCACTTCCGCCTAGCACCCGCCGCTCTCTGCTGCCAGAAGGTGCATCACCAAAGGCTGCTACATAAGTTGCACGGTATTACAGATAATGTATCAGCATGGATAGAGGATTGTTTGACCAGTAGAAAGCAAAGAGTAGAGGTAAAGTGGTGTTTTTCTGGTTGGCGGTCAGTGGCTAGTGGTGTGCCTCAGGGATCAGTGTTGGGACCTCAACTGTTTACAATTTACATAGATGATTTGGAGTTGGGGACTAAGTGTGTCTAAATTTGCAGATGACACTAAGTTGAGTGGTGGAGCAAAGTGTGCAGAAGACACTGAATGTCTGCAGAGGGATATAGATAGTCTAAGTGAGTGGGCAAAGGTCTGGCAGATGGAGTACAATATTGATAAGTGTGAGGTCATCCATTGTGGTAGGAATAACAGCAAAATGAACTGTGTTTTAAATGGTAAAAAATTGCAGCACGCTGCTATGCAGAGGGATTTAGGTGTCTTTGTGCAGGAATCGCTGAAGGTGGGACTGTAGGTGCAGCAGGTGATTAAAAAGGCAAACAGAACTTTGTCTGCTATTGCTTGAGTGATGAGTTTAAAAACAGGGAGGCTATCCCACAGCTGTATAGGGTCCTGGTGAGACCACACCTGCAGTACTGTGTGCAGTTTTGGTCTCCTTACTTGAGAAGAGATATACTAGCACTGGAGGGGGGTGCAGAGGAGAGTCACTCGATTGATTCCAGAGTTCAGACGGTTGGATTATGAGGAGAGACTGAGTAGACTGGGGTTGTACTCATTGGAATTCAGAAGAATGAGGGGAGATCTTATAGAAACATATTAGATTATGAAGGGACTAGGTAAAGTGAAGGCAGGGAGGGCATTGCCTCAAAATAAAGGGAAGCAGATATAGGACTGAGGTCAGGAGGAATTTCTTCACCCAAAGGGTTGTGAATCGGTGGAATTCCCTGCCCAATGAAACAGCTGAAGCTACCTTGCTGAATGTTTTTAAGGCAAGGCTGGATACATTTTTGAACAGTAACGGAATTAAGGGTTATGGTGAGTGGGCAGGTAAGTGGAGCTGAGTCTCAAAGATCAGCCACGATCTTATTAAATGGCGGGGCAGGCTTGAGAGGTTAGATGGCCTACTCCTGCTCCTAGTTCTTATGTTCTTATTCCAGGATTACCCTCCAATCATGGGCAATTTTAGCACATGAGAGAGGACTCTATTTTCAGTAATTCCTGACTAGAACTCAAGGTTGATATATGCAGGTACGTCTCTGGTGGTTTCTGTTTGCATACCAAAAAAAATTAAAGCGTCAGAAAAATTAAAGCATCAGAGAGCCAAATTTCATTCATGCTTTGCACTCCTAGTTACTTCAAAGTCATCAGACATCTCACCGTGGACACAGACAAGTTTAATCTTATCATCCAATAAGGAAAGAATTTTGACAAAAATAGTTTAGGCACCTCGATTTGACAGCTAGTGTCATAAACCAGATGAACTGTCACAAGCTGGAGTTCGGTCTACGAACAGCAGAAGTGTTGTTTTGAGGCCTGTTATCACTAATTTTGAAAATTGGCACTTCTGTATTTTATTTAGAAACACTGAAAATAAGGATAGGCCATTTAGTCCATCAAGCCCAATCTGCCATTCAACGCGATTATGGGTGATCACCCAACATGGTACCCTATTCCCATTTTCTCCCACTTTGATCTCTTTAGTGCAAAGAGCTACATCTAACTCCTTCAGGCTGAAGCTAGGAGAGATATACTTGCCATAGAAGGAATGTAGCAAATGTTTACTTGGCTGGTACTAGGAATGGCAGAAAAATCATAAATGGAGAGATTGGGTCGACAGGGCCTGTATTCACCAGGGTTTTGGATGTAAGTTTGCTCACTGAGCTGGAAGGTTCGTTTTCAGACGTTTCGTCACCATTCTAGGTAACATCATCAGTATGCCTCCGGTGAAGCGCTGGTGTTATATCCCGCTTTCTATTTGTGTGTTTAGGTTTCCTTGGGTTGGTGATGTCATTTCCTGTGTTGGTGATGTCATTTCCTGTTCTTTTTCTCAGAGGGTGGTAGATGGGCTCCAAATCAATGTGCTTGTTGATGGCGTTCCGGTTGGAATGCCATGCTTCTAGGAATTCTCGTGCGCGTCTCTGTTTGGCTTGTCCTAGGATGGATGTATTGTCCCAGGATGGATGTGTTGTCCCAATCGAAGAGGTGTCATTCCTCATCTGTATGTCAGGATACTTGTGATTGTGGGTCACGTCTAGTATCCTTACATACAGATGAGAAAGGACACCACTTCGATTGGGACACACATCCATCCATCCTAGGACAAGCCAAACGGACACACTCACGAGAATTCCTAGAAGCATGGCATTCCAACCGGAACGCCATCAACAAACACATTGACTTGGAGCCAATTTACCACCCTCTGAGAAAAAGTACAGGAAATGACATCACCAACCCAAGGAAACCTAAACACGTAAATAGAAAGTGGGACATAGCAGCGCTTCACCGGAGTCTCACTGATGATATTACCCAGAATAGTGACAAAACGTCTGAAAACGAACCTTCCAGCTCAGCGAGCAAACTTACATCCAGAACCTCAACCTGAGCTACAAATCTTCTCAAAACTCGCTATCACTAGGGTTTAGATGGATTAAGAGGAGATCTGATTGAAACACAAACTTCTAATGGGAATCAACAGTCTAGATGTGAGGAGGATGTTTCCCTCGACTGAGCATTTAGAATTCGGGGTCACAGTCTCGTATAGGTAGACCATTTAGGGGTCAGGTGAGAAAGCATTTCATAGAGTGGTCAACCTATAGAACTCACTACTACAGAAGGCTGTCAAGGCTGCATCACTGAGTGTGTTTAAGACAGAAATTGACAATTTTTTTTAGATACTAAAGCATCAAAGGGTATGGAGAAGGCAGAAATATGGAGCTGACATCAAGACCAGACACGATTGTCTTGATGGAGCACGCTTCAAGGACTGTATGGTGTACTTCTACTCCTTGTTTCTATGCTAACCACAAGACACATGAGCAGCAATTAGACCATTCGGCCCATTGAGTCCTCTCTGCAATTCAATTATGGCTGATAAGTTCCTTAACGCCATTCTCCTGCTTTCTCCCCGTAACCCTTGATTCTCTTGATAATCAAGAACCTATCTATCTCTCTCTTAAATGTACTCAATGACCTGGTCTCCACAGCCTTCTGTGGCACTGAATTCCATCGATTCACCACTCTCTGGCTGAAGAAGTTTCTCCTTATCTCTGTTCTAAAAAGTCTTCCCTTTACTGTAAGGCTGTGCCCTCAGGTCCTAGTCTCTCCTACCAATGGAAGCATCTTCCCAATGTTGACTCTGTCCAGGGCATTCAGTATTTTGTAAGCTGCAATTGGATCACCCCTCATTCTTCTAAACCTCAATGAGTATAGACCCCCAGAGTCCTCAAACATTCCTCATATGTTAAGCTTTTCATTCCTGGGAACAATCTTGTGAACCTCCTCTGAACCTGCTCTCAGGTCAGTACATCCTTCCTGAGATATGGGGCCCAAAACTGCACATAATACTCCAAATGTGACCTGATCAGAGCCTTATTAAGCCTCAGTAGTACATCCCAGCTTTTATATTCAAGTCCCCTCAAAATAAATGTCAACATTGCATTTGCCTTCCTGGCTATTGGCTCAACCTGCAAGTTTACTTTGAGAGAATCCTGGACTAGAACTCCCAAATCTCTTTGCATTTCAGACTTGTGAATCCTCTCCCCATTTAGACAAGTGTCTATAGTTTTATTCTTACCAAAGTGCATGGTCTCACACTTTCCCATGTTGTACTCCATCTGCCACTCCTTTGCCCACTCTCCTAACCTGTCCAAATCCTTCTGCAGCCTCCTCACCTCCTCAATATTACTGCCCCCTACCTATCTTTGTATCATCTGCAAATTTAGCCAGAATGCTGACAATTCCTTCATCTAGATCATTAGTGTACAAAGTGAAAAGTTGTGGTCCCATCACCGAGTCTTGTAGAACACCACTTGTCACTGGCTGCCATCCTGAGAAAGACCCTTTTATCCCCACTCTCCACATTTTACCAGACAGACAATCTTCTATCCATTCTGTCCAAGTTGCATAGTGACAATCTCTAACACAGTATGCCCTGGAATGATTCAACCAGAAATGCAAACAAATTATTTTACACAGTCTTTGACTCTACATCTCACATAAATAATTTATATCCCTTAAGGAGTCTATAACTCTTTCTTAGAATTGCTAGCATTTGTCTCCTTAAACTGAGATAACAATGGACACCATGGTTCTATCCCAGTGTCCAGAAATGGACATTCATTCCACTATCAACTCTGTCATGGTAAATACATGTTAATTTAACCTTGGCATGTGTGGGTTATGTTCACTTGAGAGAATGTCCCTTTTTAACTAGATGACTCAATTTATCTAAATTAAAACTTTAATTCCTAAAACTGAAAGATATATTCTAATACACAAGATGCAATATGTAACATGTAGTTAGATAGTCACATTCTGAGTCATGATCAGACGACCACCGTTTCAGTCAATTAACTGAGACCGAGCTGCAGACACTGTGACATATCATGGAGGGGCACTATGTCATGTTTCAGGGGATGTCATACCCCTTAGGTTAATTACATCAAATTTGGTCTGTGGTCAGGAACTAAAGGGTGTGACTACAAGTGAGGCAGTTACTGGGATCCAGAATTTAGCTTTGGAGGAGCCCAAATCATCTCCACTATGTACCACAAATAAAAACAGATGTTGCTGAAAAAGCTCAGCAGGTCTGGCAGCATCTGTGAAGAAAAAAAAATCAGTATTAACATTTCAGGTCTGGTGATGCTTCCTCAGAAATGATGGCAGCTAGGAAAACGTCAGTTTACATGCAGAAAATAGGAGGGGGAGTGGGGTGGGGTAGGGTGTTGTCCGTGTACGAGAGAAACAGAGGAATTGAAAGAATCAGATAGAGTCTTTGTGTTCGGATGAGGCCAACTTTGACAAGGGAGTCTCTGAAATATCCACCTTCTTCCTCAATTGAGGATTCCCTAGCACCATTGTCGACAGGGCTCTCAACCGGGTCTGACCCATCTCCCACACTTTTGCTCTCACACCCTCTCTTTCCTCCCACAAGAGCGATAGGGTTCCCCTTGTCCTTACCTACCATCCCATCAGCATCCACATCCAGAGGATCATCAGACACTAGTTCCACCGCCTCCAGTGAGATGCCACGACCAGAGACATATTCCCCTCCCCTCCCCTCCCCTCCCTTGTCCACCTTCCGCAGGGACTACTCCCTCCAGGACACCCTGGTCCACACTTCCTTCACAATGATACTTTCAAACAGGAGAAAAGAGAGCAGCAGACTATCGGGGAGATTGTTCTGAGAACTGCTCTAGAGTTCAGGAAAAAAAGGAGCAGTGAACCTTCACAGCTGACTGGCTGTGAAGTTCCTAGCTTCTCTCAACATGGGAGTTCAGACCAACAAAAATCAACAAACTGTGAAATTTCACAGCTGATCTCAAACAGACCTCATCACAACTACTCACAGCTTGGGATCAATTTTCTAAGTCTTAAGAAATCTCAATTTTTTAAAAAATCTACAATGATGAGTAGGGTGTTTATATATGAATGTTCTATTGTGTTCTGTCTCCATTAAACTTTTGTTTAAAAATATAAAACACAGGTGTTAAGTTATTATAGGGCAGTGTCTTTAAGGACAGGAAAGCTGTGCTATTTTGTGGGCCTGTGGATTGTTCAGGTGCATAGATGGCCTTTGATCAAGTGATGTGCTCTTCCTTTTGGATGTAGGAGATTAGGGATTATGTCTGCAGGAAGTGTGTTTAGTTGCAAATCCTACTGGATTGCCTGGGTCGGTTGGAGCAGCAGTTAGACGCAATGAAGAATTTACAGGAGCCGGGGGAGTGTGATGGATGGCAGTTTCAGGAAGGTAGAAAGGCCACAATAGAGTTGGGTAGACAGGTTACCTTTAGGAAAGATAGGAGAAGTAAGCAGATAGTGCAAAAATCTCCTTTGGCTATCCCCACCTTAAACAAGTATACTCTTTTGGGTAATACAGGGAGTGATGGACTCTTGGGGGAATGTAATACTGACAGCCCAGTTTCTGACACCAAGACTGGCTCGACTGTAATTAGGGGTATGTCTGGTTCTAAGTGATCAATTGTGCCAGGGACTCTCCAATCAGAGGCAGAGACAGACATTTCTGCAGCCGACACTGAGGCATCAAAGCCAGGGTAGGGGAGTCCAAGACTAGAGGACACAGGTTTAAGGTGAGCGGGAAAAGGTTTAAAGGGGGCAACTTTTTCACACAAATGGTAGTGTGTATGGAACAAGTAGGCAGAAAAGATAGTGGAGGCTGGCACAATTACAACATTTAAAAGGCATTCGCATGGGTATATGAATAGGAAAGGTTGAGAGAGATATTGGCCAAGTGCGACAAATGAGGCTGGATGAATTTAGGATATCTGGTCAGCATGGATAAGTTGGACCAAAGGGTCTGTTTCTGTGCTGTACATCTCTATGACCTGATGGGTCACAATACTGAAGGAAGTAATTGAGGAAATCGATGGGGCTTTGTGGGAAAAGTTTGTATCCTCTCTTTAAGAGAGATCCCAGAGGAGTGGAGCATAGCCAATATCATTCCTTTGTTTAAGAAGGGCACCAGGGATAATCCAGGAATTTATAAAATGGTGAACCTTACACTCATGCTAAGGAAATTGTTGGAGAAGATTCTCAGGGACAGCATTTACTCACATTTCGAAAAATATGGACTAATGAAAGATAGGCAGCATGACTTTGTTCAGGAGAGGTCATGTCTCACAAACTTGACTAAATTTTTTTTAAGGAAATGACAAAGAGGGCATAGTCACAGGGTCACACACCAAACCATCCATCAACCAGTCTGTACCAACCATAATCCCAAACTAAACGAGTCCCACCTACCTGCATTTTGAACATATCCCTCCAAACATATCTTTTTCATGTACTTATCTAAATGTCTTTTAAATGTTATAACTGCACCCACATCTACCACTTCGTCTGGAAGTTCATTCCACACACGAACAACTATGTAAAAAAAACCTGCCTCTCATGTCTTTTAAAAAATTTTATCTCTCACCTTAAAAAAATGTCCCTAGTCTTGAAATTCCCCACCCTAGGGAAAATACACCTGCCATTCATCTTATATAAATCCTCAAGGTTTCTTTGCAATCTTGCTTTTGTATCTGCTTCAACTGTCTCCTCTGTGTAAAACAAAAACTTGCCTCTCACATTCACCTATAAACTTCCCCCCCTTTCAGCTTAAAATCTATGCTTCGTCATAATTGACATTTCTACCCAGGGCAAGGCAATGGATGTTGTCCACATGGACTTTAGCAAGGCCTTTGACAAGGTCCCTCACAGCAGGCTGATATAGAAGGTGAAGTCACAAGCGGCCTGCTATAAGCTGGGAAAATGGATACAGGACTGGCTTAGTCATAGAAGGCAGAAAAGTGGTCGAAGAGTGTTTTTCTGACTGGAGATCTGTGATCAGTGGTATTCCTCAGGGATCAGTACTGGGACCCCATTGCTTTTAAGATAAAAAAATGTTTTAGAGGAGAACTTAGGCGGACTGAGTAGTTAGTTTGAAGACGACACAAAGGTCGGGGGGAGCTGAGGATAATAAGGAGGGCTGTCAGAGGATACAGCAGGATGTAGACAGGCTGGAGACTTGCACAGAAAAATGGTATATGGAATTTATTTCAGACAAACGTGAAGTGATACATTTTGGAAGATCTAATGCAGAAGGGAACTATACAGTAAATGGTAGAACTCTTCGAACTCCTTATGTACAGAGGGATCTAGGCATATGGCATGCTTGTTTTCATTGGTCAAGGCATAAGTCTCAAAATCGGTAAGTCATATTGCAGCTATATAGAACTTTAGTTATGCCATATTCAGAATATTTTGTATAACTCTAATCATCACACAACTAGAAGGATGTGGAGGCTTTGGAGAGGATACAGTCCAGGTTTAGTAGGATGTATCCTAGTTTGAAGAGTATTAACCACGAGGAGAGATTAGACAAACTTGGTTTGTTTTCACTTTAGCATCAGAGACTGAGTGGCAACCTGATAAAAGTTTATCAAATTATGACCAAAATAACTTTAAGGTCAAAGGGGGAAAGTTTATAGGAGATGTGACAGCAAGTTCTTTTTCTTTTACGAAGACGGTGCTAAGTGCCTGGAATGCACTGCCACAATTGAAGCAGATTCAATCCAATATTTAAGAAGCACCTTGACAGATACATGAATAGGCAGGAATTGAGGGATACAGATTGTATCAAGGCAGAAGGTTTTTATTTTAGAAAAGCAACATATCATTGCAGGCTTGGAGGGTCTGTTCTTGTGCTGTACTGCTCTTTGTATTGGAGGCAGGATTTATAAAAGGGAACCAGTAGATGAAGCGTATTAGGATTTCCAAAAAAAATCAATAAGGTACTACATAAAAGATTTCGCATAAGATAGAAGCTCATAGTATTGGAGACAATATACATTTGAGGATATTTTAATACAGAAGACAAGTCAGCCTTTATCATACTGGAAAGACATTTTTCATGAAGTGCTACAGGGGTCAGTCCTAGAACATCGATATTTGCTTTCTAAATGAATGGCTTGGAAATGGTGGGCAGAGTTTAACGCATTCAAATTTGATGAGGACATAAGGAATATGCAAGGGCACATAGATGGGTTGAGAGAGTGGCAAAAAACGTGACACGTGGAGTTTAATACTATAGGGAAGCTACTTCTGATAAGGCAAGCTGTGGACTTGATGGCTTCAGAGGATGCAAGAATCTAAAGAATTATCAATAATATCACATCATAGACCTGAAAATCCTCAAGATGACTAACACCAGAACAATTCCAGCAGTAGAACTTCAGAGAACAACACGTCATGACGATCAAAATCTCCACATCAAAAGCCAGACACTGTTTGTTGGAATTGTACCTAAAGTCGGCCATTAATCAGGTAATAACCAAATTGAGCAATAAGGCTTAACTTGCCCACTTGAAGAATCTTATTTGGGTCACTACACGCAATAAAATTTAAATCATTTGTTTCTGTGCCTTTTGGCTGTGAGATTTCTTAATAAGTAGCTAAATTAAAGGTAACTCGTCCAGATTTACCCGCAACAGTTTGCACCTACCACACTCCCTGAAAGTACATTCCAGATCAAGCCCCTTATCTCACAGTGGTTTTTACTGAATCACCCTGACAAGACCACAGCAGATATACTTACTGACAGCCAGAACCATTAATAGATCTGACCATTTTGCACAGTTGTGGCTCATTAAACCTACTTTATATTTTAAATATATGCAGCTTACCTTACTTCGATATTGTGATTTAACGTTCAGAGCTTTCAGCAGTACTGCTAACTGCAATTGCTGTAGGTGAGATAATTCATTCACTTCAGCTGTCAACAGTTACCAAATGAGAAAGAAAATTTCATACCACTTGTCCATATAGCTCCTTTAACTTGTCAGTTTGTTGGTCTATATTTTCAATAGTCTTCAATGCTGTTTCTATTCGGTTCAGTCTGTATTCACAGTAAGCCTTCTCAAAGGCAATCACATCACTGAATAAAGGGAAAGAATAACAGGTAACAGTGAAGGACTCAATTAGAAGAATTATTTTTGAACTGGTGTAGTCAACACAGAAATACAGGATTTCCCTGCTATAAACAAATAGTGACACATATCTTTGAATTATAGCCAAAACCCAGGTGCGAACGGATTCCATTCTGGAAATTGTTCACAAGTTGATTTGTACGCAAATCAGAATGCACCACAGGATAATATAAAGGGGCCATTCATCAGTACAGGGAATGATCGTATGCAGGGTCTTTGAAATTACAGCCCACATGCGATCGCAAGTACGAGTGTTCATGAGTCGGACATTCATGAATTAAGGACTCCCTATAATCTGACTATCAAAAATATCATTTTACATGACAAGCTGGAAACCTAAAAATGCAATGTTATAACTGTAACCACACTTTAAAAGTGCTTAATTGATTATAAACTATTTTGGGATGTATTGAGGTTTATAAAATGCAGTAAGAAAATAAAATCACGAGGAGTAATGAGAAGGTGAATCATAGGTAACCTTTCCCTAGGGTGAGGGATTTCAGGAATGGGGGCATATTCTTCATTTGAGAGGAAAAAGATTTAAAAACGATATGAGGGGCAATTTTTTTTCACACAGGGCAGTTCATGTGTGGAATGAACTGCCAGAGGAAGTGGAGGACGTGGTTACAGTTTAAAAGACATTTAGATAAGTACATCAATAAGAAATGTCTGGATAGATATGGCCCAAATGCAGGTAGGTTGGACTAGTTTAGCTTGGGATTATGGTTAGACCAAAGGATCTATTCCCACGCTGTATGACTCTGTAACTCAAAGAATCAAGAAGCAGGAATAGACAATTCAGCCCCTCAAGCCTGCTTCGCTATTTAATACAGTTATGGCTGTGCGCATCTCAAGTCCCAACAACCACTGCATTCTGGATTAGTGAATTCCACAGACTCACTACCTTTTGAGAGAAGTAACTTCTTCTCATACAGTCATGGTGTAATACAGCATGGAAACAGGCCCTTCAGCTCAAACTGGTCCATCTTCTCATCTTGCAATTGTTTACAATTTACACAGATGATTTATTTTTGGGAACCAAGAGTCGTGTGTTAAAGTTTGCTGATGACATTAAAATGAGTAGTAGATCAAGTTTGCAGAGGGCACAAAGTCTGCAGAGCGATATAAATATGGTTAAGCGAGTGTGTAAGGGACGGCAGATGGAGTACAATATTGGCAAAGATGAGGCCATCCATTTTGGTATAAACAACAGCAAAATGGACTATTATTTAAATGGTGAAAAATTACAGCATGCTGCTGTGCAGAGGGATCCGAGTGTCCTCGTATGTGAAACACAAAAAAATTGGCTTGCAGGTGCAACAGGTAATTAAGGTGGCAAATGAAATATTGTCCTTCATTGCTAGAGGAATGGAGTTTATGTTGCACTGGCATGCACCAGCAGTGGAGGGGAGGAAAAGGAGGTTCACTAAGTTGATTCCGGAATCCAGAGGGATGGCTTATGAGGAGAGATTGAGTAGACTGGGACAATACTCATTAGAATTTAGAAGAATGAGGGGGAAATCTTACAGAAACATATAAAATTATGAAGGTAATAGAGAAGTTAGAAGCAAGGAGGTTGTTTCCACTGGTGGGTGGAACAAAAATGCGCAAGGGGACACATCCTCAAAATAAGGAGTGACACAGTGGCTCAGTGGTTAGCACTGCTGCCTCACAGCGCTAGGGACCCAGGTTCGATTCCACCCTCGGGGGACTGTCTGTGTGGAATTTGCACGTTCTCCCCGTGTCTGCGTGAGTTTCCTCCGCGTGCTCCTTTTTCCTCCCACAGTCCAAAGGTGTGCAAGCTGGGTGGATTGGCCATGCTGAATTGTCCCATTGTGACCAGGGGTATGTAGATTAGGGGGATGGGTCTGCATGGGATGTGCTGAGGGTCAGTGTGGACTTGTTGGGCTGAAGGATCTGTTTCCACACTGTAGGGATTCTATGATCTATTCTATAAGGTGCAGCAGATCTAGGACTGAGTTGAAGAGGAACTTTTTCACCCAAAGGGGTGTGAACCTGTGGAAGTGCCTGCCCAGTGAAGCAGTTGAGGCTACCTCATTGAATTTTTTTTAAAGCAAAGACAGATAGATGTTTGAACAAGAAAGGAACTGAGGGTCTTGGTTAGTGAACAGGCACATTTAGGTGTGAAATGTACTGTAAATGGCAGAACCCTTAGGAACATTAACATACAGATGGGTGTGCAGGTCCACAGTTGCCCACAAGTGGCCAAAAACGTTTAAGAAGGAACATGGCATGCTTGCCTCCATCGGCCAGGGCATGGAGTACAATAGTTGGCAAACCATATTGCAGCAATATAAAATCCTTGTGAAGCCACATTTGGAGTATCACGGGAAGTTTTGGTCACCATATTACCGGAAAGACGTGAAAGCTTTGGAGAGAGTGCAGAGAAGATTTACCAGGATGTTGCCCTGTCTCAAGGGCACCGGCTATGAGGTAAGGTTAAAAAGAGGAGGACTGTTTTCACTGGAAAGGTGGCAGCTGAAAGGAGACCTGATAAAGGTCTACAAAATTATGGGAGGCATAGTCAGCAACTTTTTCCAGGGTTGAATTTTCAATTACAAGGGGGCACAGGTTGAGGGTGCGGGGGCAAATGTTTAAGGGATATATGGTGTGAGGAAAGTTTTTCATGCAGAGTGTGGTAGGAACCTGAAATGCACTACCAGTGGCGGTGGTGGTGGAAGCAGGCACATTGGCAACATTGAAGAGGCTTATGGACGGTCACATTAATAGGGAGGGAATAGAGGGATATGGACTGAATAAGGGCAGATTAGTCAGGGCACGATGATCAGCACAGGCTTGAAGGGCCAAACAGCCTGTTCCTGTGTTGTACTTCTCTTTTGTCCCTTCTAAATCTTTCCCCTCTCACCTTAAACCTATGCCCTATAATTTTGGATTCCCCTACCCTGGGGAAAAGACCTTGGCTATTCACCTTATCTAAGCCTCTTGTGACTTTGAAAACATCTGTAAGATCCTGAGCCTCTTGTATTCCAGTGGAAACTAAGCCTACCTAGCCGCTCCTTATAACTCAACCCCATCTAATTTCAGTGTAATCCTCATAAATTTGTTTTGCACTCTTCCTGTCTAATAAGATCCTTCCTGTAGAAAGGTAACCAGAATTGTATGCAGTACAAGATAATAAAATGTGAGGCTGGATGAACACAGCAGGCCAAGCAGCATCTCAGGAGCACAAAAGCTGACGTTTCGGGCCTAGACCCTTCATCAGAGAGGGGGATGGGGTGAGGGTTCTGGAATAAATAGGGAGAGAGGGGGAGGCGGACTGAAGATGGAGAGAAAAGAAGATAGGTGGAGAAAGTATAGGTGGGGAGGTAGAGAGGGGGTAGGTCAGTCCAGGGAAGACGGACAGGTCAAGGAGGTGGGATGAGGTTAGTAGGTAGGAGATGGAGGTGCAGCTTGGGGTGGAAGGAAGGGATGGGTGAGAGGAAGAACAGGTTAGGGAGGCAGAGACAGGTTGGACTGGTTTTGGGACGCAGTGGGTGGAGGGGAAGAGCTAGGCTGGTTGTGTGGTGCAGTGGGGGGAGGGGACGAACGGGCTGGTTTTGGGATGCGGTGGGGGAAGGGGAGATTTTGAAGCTGGTGAAGTCCACATTGATACCATTAGGCTGCAGGGTTCCCAAGCGGAATATGAGTTGCTGTTCCTGCAACCTTCGGGTGGCATCACTGTGGCACTGCAGGAGGCCCATGATGGACATGTCATCTAAAGAATGGGAGAAAGAGTGGAAATGGTTAGCGACTGGGAGGTGCAGTTGTTTGTTGCGAACCGAGCAGAGGTGTTCTGCAAAGCGGTCCCCAAGCCTCCGCTTGGTTTCCCCAATGTAGAGGAAGCCACATCGGGTACAATGGATGCAGTATACCACATTGGCAGATGTGCAGGTGAACCTCTGCTTAATGTGGAATGTCATCTTGGGGCCTGGGATAGGGGTGAGGGAGGTGGTGTGGGGGCAAGTGTAGCATTTCCTGCGGTTGCAGGGGAAGGTGCCGGGTGTGGTGGGGTTGGAGGGCAGTGTGGAGCGAACAAGGGAGTCACGGAGAGAGTGGTCTCTCTGGAGAGCAGACAGGGGTGGGGATGGAAAAATGTCTTGGGTGATGGGGTTGGATTGTAGATGGCGCAAGTGTGGGAGGATGATGCGTTGTATCCGGAGGTTGGTGGAGTGGTGTGTGAGAACGAGGGGGATCCTCTTTGGGCGGTTGTGGCAGGGGCGGGGTGTGAGGGATGTGTTGCGGGAAATGTGGGAGACGCGGTCAAGGGCGTTCTCGATCACTGTGGGGGGAAAGTTGCGGTCCTTGAAGAATTTGGACATCTGGGATGTGCGGGAGTGGAATGTGGAATATGCAGTACTCCATGTGAGGCCTTACCTAATGCGTTGTACAGCCATAACATGACATCCTGACTCCTGTACTTGATGCTCTGGCAGATGAAGGCAAGTGTGCCAAATACCTTCTACACCACTCTCTCTGCCTGTGACACCATTTTCAAGTAACTATGTACTGTACCTCTGGGTCTCTCTTGATCAATAACACTTCCCAGGGCTCTACCATTAACTGGGTAAGTTCTGCCTCGTTTTGTCTTACCAATATGCAACACCTGCATTGCTTTACAAACCAACTGCAAACAGTGAGCCTGCACCTTTGGCATATTTTTCATCTGTAACAATTAAATCCACATCCTGAACAGATTTTCAGCCCGTGATTCAGGTTTTCTTATTTGAATCTTACCTGGTAAGCACCTTCGTATGAGTATGGATAATATTAAGTGCTTCTTTAAAATTTCCGGTATGGACCAAACAGACGACTTTACAATGCAGAGCGGTGACATCATCTTTATCATCCTGCAGTACTACAGAAAGAATCAAAGGCCCAACTTTCACATTAATCCATTTTATCGAAGTTTAGATTCATACTAGAAACGAATTCAAGGAACACAAAACACAGTTCTCCAACCCAGCCAAGCCCTTAACCTCAAATCATGTCTCGCCATCTAATTTTTCCACTAAAGCTCCACGTTTCCAAGCTCCCATCCCACTACTGTACTCCATCTCCCCGTCATTCCCGGTGTCTTTCTCTCTCGTTAACCCCGCTCCCGGTGCTCAGGCCTCACAGGGACACGTCGCCTTGGCCACAAACCTCGGCCTCTCTTACTTTTATTGAGTGACTTCAGGGCCCTGCTGTAATCCGCAGTTTGGCCGCAACGATTCACCTCCGTCCACAGAACCGTTATTGATGCGCCGCTGGCCATCCCCGAAACGCCCGTTTCACCCCCGAGAGCCCACCTCACCGGACCAGGAATCCGGAGCTGCCAGCGGGATCCGCAGCGGCCGCCGCCGCCACCACCGCCACCTGCCGGCGGGATCCGGAGCCGCTGCCACCGCCGCCGCCACCGCCACCTGCCGGCGGGATCCGGAGTCGCCGCCACCAACTGGCCGAATTAAAATTTCCAACCTTCCATTTCAAAGGCATGATTTGAAAAAGTTGAATGTTTATCTTTTCAACTCCACCGTGAACAATTTGAAGCAAAATTATAGATACATTTAAAAACACTGATTTTCTTCCTTTTTATTATTAACCATAAAGATCTTAGTTATTCTAAAATGTCGAAAACAGAAACAGAATTGGTGGAAAAGCTCAGCAGGTCTGGCAGCATCTGTGCAGAGAAAATCAGAGTTAACATTTTGGGTCTGGTGACCCTTCCTTAGAACTCCCGAAACATTAACTCTGTTTTCTTCTTCACAGATGCTGCCAGACCTGCTGAGCTTTTCCAGCAACGTCTGTTTTTGTTCCTGATTTACAGCATCCGCAGTTCTTTTGGTTCTCATGTAGGCCAGACCAGGTAAGGATGGCGGTTTCCTTCCCTAAAATACATTAGTGAACCGGATGGGTTTTTCAACAATCGACAATAAATACACAGTCATCCAATGGACTCTTTAACTCCAGATATTTATTGAATTCAAATTCCAAAAGACCCTAAGACCTAGGAGTGGAAGTAAGGCCATTTGGTCCATCGAGTCCACTCTGCCATTTAATCACGGCTGATGGGCATTTCAACTCCACTGACCCGCACTCACCCCGTAGACCTTAATTCCTTGCGAAATCAATCTCTGCCTTGAAGACATTTAACATCCTGGCCTCCATTGCCCTTAGTGGCATTGAATTCCACAGGCCCACCACTCTCTGGCTGAAGAAATATCTCATTTCTGTTCTAAACTGACCCACTCTAATTCTAAGGCTGTGCCCACGGGTCCTAGTCTCCGTGCCTATCGGAACCAACCTCCCAGCATCCACCCTTTCTAAGCCATGCATTATGTTGCATGTTTCTATTAGATCTCCCCTCAACCTTCTAAACTCTAATGAATACAATCCCATCATCCTCAGCCGTTCATCGTACGTTAGGCCTACCATTCCAGGGATCATCCATGTGAATCTCCGCTGGACACGCTCCAGTGCCAGTATGTCCTTCCTGAGGTGTGGGGCCCAAAATTGAACACAGTATTCTAAATGGGGCCTAACTAGAGCTTTATAAAGTCTCAGAAGCACATCAATGCTTTTATATTCCAACCCTCTTGAGGTATGTGACAATATTACATCTGCTTTCTTAAGCACAGACTTAACCTGCAAGTTAACCTTTACAGAATCCTGGACTAGCACTCCCAAATACCTTTGTACTTCTGCTTTATGGATTTTCTCACCGTTTAGAAGATAGTCCGTGCCTGTATTCTTTTTTCCAAAGTGCAATACCTCGCAAAAGCTCACGTTGAATTTAATTAGCCATTTCCTAGACCACGCTCCTAAACTGTCTAAATCTTTCTGCAGCCTCCCCACCTCCTCAGTGCTACCTGCCTGTCCACCTAACTTCGTATCATCGGCAAACTTCGCCAGAATGCTCCCAGTCCCTTCATCCATATCATTAATAAATAAAGTAAACAGCTGGGGTCCCAACACTGAACCCTGCGGGACACCACTTGTCACCGGTTGCCATTCCGAAAAAGAGCCTTTTATCCCAACTCTCTGCCTTCTGTCAGACAACCAACATTCAATCCATTCCATCATCTACCATCGTGGAATTTGAACCCAGGTCCCCAGAATATTACCTGGGTCTCCAGATTAACAGTCTAGCAATTATACTACTGCACCATCCACACCCAAAATGAAAGAGAATCTGAACCAGTTGGGAACTGTCGGGATTCTGCAGATGCTGAAAATCTAAAACAGTAATTGCCGCTTTTTAAGTCATTGTTTGATAGATGCCAGCAAGTGCAACACTATTATCCAAACCATTGACTGGATACAGGACATCCTGTATGGAAATTACTGAACAAGGTAATGCTGAATCGGATAACACCTTCACTATTACTGAGTCCTTACCATCTGGAAACTTTTCCTTAAAGCACTGAGGCTAAGCTGGTGTTGCAATGAAACAAAATGGTTCTGCAGTTCTTGCCATTCTTTCTTAATCTGTTCATTTTTGCACAAGACTGATTTGGTTCTTCTTCTACACTTGACATCATCCTCTGCTTTATCTCTACTCCACATTCTATCCCTCTGTCAAAGTAGTTTGAACCCCCCAAGAGGTGGTTGGTCCCCAAGGACCAACCCATTGGATTTGTACAGGAACAAAGACAGAAGTTGCTGGCAAAGCTCAGCAAGTCTGGAAGCATCGATGAAGAAAAAAAACAGTTAACATTTCAGGTCCAGTGACCCAAACATTAACTCTGATCCTTTTTTCAGGGTTTTCAGCAACACAGATGAATTGAAAGTGCTGATTAACATATTAGGAAATGATATTATTGCTATCAAGAAGACATGGTTGAGGGCAATGTTCCCTATAATTTTCTTCCCAGGTACAAGGATCACCAAGGCATCTTCCAGGAGTGGAAGCCAGTGCTGCGATCAGTGTGCGAACATTGATTGCCATGAGTGCATAGCTGTACAGCTTAGCTGGAATGTTGATTGAAAGAGGGACAGGACTGGCAGTTCAGTATTCCGGGGTTTGGTTGTTTTAGGAGGGTATAAGAGAGGAGGTGATATCACAGTATTGATCAAGGAATCAATTGTTGCAGTAGGGGGATGACATTTTTAAAGGTTACTCAAATGAGTGTAACAAAAACAGAAAGGGGCAAACACTATATACTACAGACCCTTAAATAGTCAGGATGAGAGAGAGAAAAATTATGTGGGCAAATCTCAGTGGAGTGCAAAAACACCAGAGTGGTGATAGCAAAGGATTACAACTTCCCTGATATTAGCACGGATAAACAATTTGTGAAAAGCTTAGAAGGGGCAGAATTCATAAAGTATATCCAATAGAGCTTTCTCAGCCAGCACATAAAGTTCTCAAAGAGGGGACAGTGCCAGGCTTAATTTGAGGGATAAAGCCAGGCAAGCAGCAAATGTAGCAAGTTATATAATCATGATTCAGTAACATTAATGGTAATGACAAGTAAGAACAAAAATGGACTAGAAACAAATGTTCCAAATTAGGGGAAGCCCAATTTCAATGTGGTAAGACAGGATCTGGTGAAAGTGGACTGGGAGCAGCCACTTGCAGGAAAATCCACATCAGAGCAGTGAGTCATTCAAAAGTTAATTTTGAGATTGCAGGACCAACGTGTTCCTGTAAAGGTGAAGGGTGAAGTATTTTTCACCTGTATTGACAATAGAGAAGGTGAATATCATTCTAGAAATCAGGGAGAGCAACTATGATGTATTTGAACAAATTTGCATTGAGAGGGATGGTATTTTCGGTTTTAGCAGGCTTGAGAGTGGATAAATGTCCAGGCTAGATGAGATGTATGCAAGAAGGGATACATCTGTGCTGTGGAAGGCAAAGGAGGAGATTGCAGGGGCTCTGACATTAATTTTCAAATTCTCTGTGGCTGTAGAGGAAGTGCCAGAGTACTGCGGTACAGCTAATGTGAAACCATTACGCAAACAGGGTGGTAGGGGGCAAGACTTAGTGAATAGACAGAACCCTGGTGTATAGACGCAAATGTAAGCAAATGTGAGGTTATCTAGAAGCAAATTAAAGCAGATGCTGAAATCTATAGAGAAAATGAAGTATGTTGGTGACTACATCGGATCAGACCACATCCATGGAGGGAAAACAGACTAACATTTTGAGTCTCAATGACTCTTCATCAGAGCTGACATGAAGTGTGAAGGGGGCAGCATTTATGTAATTGTGAGGTTGGGGGTTGGAGTGCAGAGGGAGAAAGGGTGATTGCAATAGTTGGGCGGGGGGAACGATGTTCAAGAAAGGATACATTCTAGGCAGCATGAAGTTAAATACACTGTTCAAAGAGACTTGAGTCTTCAGGTGCATAGATTTTTAAAGTGTCATAAACAGGTACAGAAAGTAATCATGAAAGGTGGTGGAATGATGGTTTTTATATCTAGAGGACTCAAGTACAAGGATGCAGATGTTATGCTGCAGTTACACAAAACCCTGGTTAGATCCCACATGGAGTACTGTCAGCAGATCTGGGCATCTAACCTTAGGAAAGATATATTGGCTGTTTTGGGAATACAAAGTAGGTTTACAAGAACAACACAGCACCTGGACTTCAGGGGTTATGTGAGAGGATATACAAATTTACCTTTTTTATTTATTCATTCATGGGATGAGGGGCATCGCTGGCTAGGCAGCATTTATTGCCTATCCCTAATTGCCCAGAGGGCAGTTAAAAGACAACCACGTCGCTGTGGGTCTTAAGTCACATGTAGGCCAGACCAAGTAAGGATGGCAGTTTCTTTCCCGAAAGGACATTAGTGAACCAGATGGGTTTTTTCCAATAATTGATAATGGATTCACATTGGGGACATTTAAGAGACTGCTAGACATGCATATGGTCACAGAAACTTGAGGGTGCATACATGAGGATCAATGGTCGGCACAACATCGTGGGCTGAAGGGCCTGTTCTGTGCTGTACTGTTCTATGTTCTATGTTATCATTAGATTCTTAATTCCAGATATTTATTGAATTCAGAGTCCGCCATCTGCAATGGTGGAATCAAACCCGGGTCTCCAGAACATAATCTGGGTCTCTGGATTAGCAGTCCAGTGATAATATCATTAGACCATCCCCTTCCCTCGGTTAAGGAGTGATCTGATTGAAGTCTTCAAGATATTAACAGGAAAATACAGAGTAGATAAACTATTTACACTGTTTGGGAATTCTAGAACAAAGAGCATAGTCTGAGAATTAGGAGCTGACTATTCAGGAGAGATGTGAGGAAGTATTTCCACACACAAAGGGTGGTAGATGTTTGGAACTCTTCCAAAAATGACAAGTTGAATGGTTTTTTTTGCTCAGCAAAGGTATTAAGGTATATAGGCCAAAGGCAGGTATAAAGAGTTAGGAAACAGATGAATCATGAGCTCACTGAATGGTGGAATAGGCTCAAGGGACTGAATGATCGACTCCGTTTTTCAAGTTCAATGGAAGGGAAATGACTAGAAAAAACAACATGGGGAACACAACTGATCTCCACACAGTAATGCAAGAACAAATCAAGTGTGGTCTAAGCACAATGAAAAGCTTTGTTTTGTGAGTACAGGCAGATCATAGCAAACAAGGCCATACAGATCTTAGGGTACTTAGATAGAGTGAGGCATACACTGCACAGGAGGTGCACAAAGCAAGATCAATTTTATTTGAAATTAGAGAGGTCCATTCAGCCTGACAATGGCAAGGAAGAAGCTGTTTGTGAACCTGTTGGTGCATGTGTTCAAGCTTCAGTACTTTCACCTGAATGGAAGAGGTTGTTGGAGAGAATTACCAAGATGGGAGTGGTCTTTGATGTTGGCAGTCTTCCCACAGCAACAAGAAGTGTAACTGAAGTTCATGGATGGGAGGTTGGCTTCCATGATGGTGTGGGCTGTGCACACAACCTTCTATAGTTTCTTACCTTCTGAAGTTGCCATACCAGGCCTTTTTGAACCTGGATAGAATGCTTTCTTTGGTCCATCTATAAAAGTTGGTAAGAGTCCTTACGGACTTGCCAAATTTCCAAAGCTACCCGAGGAAGAAGAGGCATTATTATGCCTTCTTGACTGTGACATCTACATGGTTAGTCCAAGACAAGTTATCAGAATCTGACGCTCTTGACCCTCTCAACCTCAGTTCCATTGATGTAGATGGGGGTGTGTCCTCCTCCTTTCTTCCTGAAGTCAATGATCAGTTGACAACAAAATGTGAGGCTGGATGAACACAGCAGGCCAAGCAGCATCTCAGGAGCACAAAAGCTCGATGCTGCTTGGCCTGCTGTGTTCATCCAGCCTCACATTTTGTTGTCTTGGATTCTCCAGCATCTGCAGTTCCCATTATCTCTCAATGATCAGTTGTTTTGTTTTGTTGACATTGAGCAAGGCTCTTTTCACTGCAGCATGACACCATACCCTCTATCTCCTTTCTATATTCAGTATAGCTTTGTAATGGTGAGATTTAGCAAATTTTATTGATTTTTGAGAAGAAATTCCTGGGTGTGTAGATAAGGGTAGTGTAGTTGATGTAGTCTACATGGATTTCAGTAAGGTCTTGTAGGGCAGTCTGGTTCAATGGGATCCCAGACAATCTTTTAAATTGGATCAAAAGCTGCTTTTATGGCAGGAAGAGGAAGGTCACAGGATATTTTTGTGACTGAAGGTACTCTTCAGTGGTCTACCACACAATTTAAAGCTGGGTCCCTTACTGTTTGTCGTGTAAATTAAGGATCTAGATATTAATTTTGTTTTCATTCACTCATGGGACATGGACGTCGCTGTTGGGCCAGCATTTATTGCCCATTCTGTGAGCTGTCTTCTTGAGCCGCTGTAATTCATGTACTGCAGCTAGACCCTCAATGCCATTAATTTATGAGGTGTAATCATCAAGTTCACAGGTGACTCAAAAACTAATGGTGTAGTAAAAGCTGAGGAGAAAAGCCTTCAACTGCAGAAAGGTATAAATGTGCTGGTCTGATAGGCTGAACAATGGCAAATGGAATTTGCCATTGTTTGAAGTGATCTATTTTGGGTGGACAAACAAGGCAAGGAAGTATATTTTGAAAGGAAGTACAGAGGTTTGGGGGAACCTTGGTATGCACGTTCATAGATTCTTGAAGACAGTAGATCGAGAAGATGAAATGGGCAAGGTGGCACATGGGGTACTTGCCTTCATTAAAGAGGTTAAGGTGGAGCTGTATAGAATACTGGCCACAACTGGAGTACCATATGCAGTTCTGGACACCACACTAGAGAGGGTGCAGAAGAAATTCATCAGGATTGTGACTGGACTGAAGTGATTCACCTATGATGAGAGACTACACTTTGCTTACTTTCATTAAAGCAGAAGAGGTTGAACTGAGATCTGATTGAAATATACAAAGTTCTGAGGGGCACAGGCAGGTAGATAGGGAGAAACATTTCCCCTTAATGAGGAGGGGTCTTATCCGTAAGCAACAGGCACAGTTTTAATGTGAGGAGCAGGAAGCTTAGAGGACATATGAATACGTTTTGTTACACACAGAGGGTGATGGGTTTCTGGAACTCACTATCTGATAGGGTGGTGGAAATGGGAGTATCTTGGCAGGGAGATTTAGTAGAGCTACTTAGGAGAGTTTAAACCAGTCTGGCAAGTTGGTGGGATGCCTAAGTAGTAGTAAGACAAGGCAGAAGGTTGAGAACAGTACAGAAATTACAGAGAGCAAGTTAAATAAACAAGGCAGGCAGAGAACAAGGTAAGAATGCTGAATTAAACCGCATTTATTTCAATGCAAGAGGTCTGACAAGTAAGGCAGATCAATTCAGGGCATGGATGGGAACATGAAATTGGGATAGAAACATGGCTGAGGAAGGAACAGGACTGGCAGCTCAGCAATATGAGATATGGACGTCATGAGGAGGACAGAAAGGGAGGCAAAAGAAGAGTAGTAACATTTTTGATCAGGAAAAATCATCTTGATGGGTTTGTACTATAGCCCCCAGTAATCAATGGAAAATCAAGGAACAAATTTGTAAGGGGATTGCAAAAACCTTAAAGAATAATAGGGTTGTAACAGTAAAGTATTTTAACTTGCCTAACATAGACTAGGACTGTCTTGGTATTAAGTGCTTGGATGGGGAGGCATTTGTTAAGTATGTTCAAGAAAACTTTCTCAATCTATATGTAGATGGCCCTACTGCAGAAGGAACAAAATTCAACCTCCTCATGAGTTTTAAATAGTTACAGAAAAGCATAGGTCTGCTGTACAAGTTTAAGTTCTAAATTGGGGTAGGCCAATTTTGATAATATTAGACAGGAACTTTCAAAAGTTGCTTGGGGGAGGCTGTTAGCAGAAAAAGGGACATCTGGCAAGTGGAAGACTCTCAAAAGTGAGATAACGAGAGTTCAAGGACAGCATGTTCCTGTTAGTGTTAAGACAAGGCTGGCAGGAGTAGGAAATACTGAATGACTAAAGCTATCGAGGTAACAAGGTGTGGAGCTGGATGAACACAGCAGGCCAAGCAGCATCTTAGGAGCAGTAAGGCTGACGTTTCAGGCCTAGACCCTTCAGCAGAAATGGGGGAGGGGAAGACGGTTCTGAAATAAATAGGGAGACAGGGGGAGGCAGATCGAAGATGGATAGAGAAGATGGATGGAGAGGAGACAGACAAGTTAAAGAGGCGGGGATGGAGCCAGTAGAGGTGAGTGTAGGTGGGGATGTAGTGATGGGATAGGTCAGTTCCAGGGAGGACGGACAGGTCAAGGTTGCCACCAAGGTTGATAGGGTTGTTAAGAAGGCGTACGGTGTGGTTAGAGGGATTGAGTTTCGGCACCATGAGGTCATGTTGCAGCTGTACAAAACACTGGTGCAGCCGCACTTGGAGTATTGCGTATAGTTCTCGTCGCTGCATTATAGGAAGGATGTGGAAGCATTGGAAAGGGTGAAGAGGAGATTTACCAGGATGTTGCCTGATATGGAAGGATGGTCTTATGACGAAAGGCTGAGGGATCTGAGGCTGTTTTCGTTAGGTTAGGGTTAGGAGAAGGTTAAGAGGTGACCTAATAGGGTCATAAAAGATGATTAGATAGGGTGGACGGTGAGAACCTTTTTCCTCAGATGGAGATGGCTAACACAAGGGGTCATAGCTTTAAATTGAGGGGTGATATATATAGGACAGATGTCAGAGGTAGGTTCTTTACTCAGAGTAGCAAGGGCATGGAATGCCCTGTCTGCAACAGTAGTAGACTCGCCAACTTTAAGGGCATTTAAATGGTCATTGGATAAACATATGGATGATAATGGAATAGTTTAAGTTAGATGGGCTTCAGTTTGGTTTCACAGGTCAGCGCAACATCGAGGGCTGAAGGCGTGGTGTTCTATGTTCGAAGGGTGCGGGATGAGGTTAGTAGGTAGGAAATGAGGTGCAGCTTGAGGTTGGAAGAGGGGATCGGTGAGAGGAAGAACAGGTTAGGGAGGCGGGGACAAGCTGGGCCGGCCCTGGGACGCAGTGGGGGAAGGGGAGATTTTGAAGCTTGTGAAGTCCACATTGATACAATTGGGCTGCAGGGTTCCCAAGCGGAATATGAGTTGTTGTGCCTGCAACCTTCAGGTGGTATCTTTATGGCACTGCAGGAGGGATGCCCAGGATTGACATGTCATCTGAGGAGTGGGAGGGGGATTTGAAATGGTTTGCGACTGGGAGGTTCAGTTGCTTATTGCGAACCGAGCGGAGGTGTTCTGCAAAGCGGTCCCCAAGCCTCCACTTGGTTTCCCCGATGTACAGGAGGCCACAACGGGTACAGTGGATGCAGTATACCACATTGGCAGATGTGCAGGTGAACCTCTGCTTGATGTGGAAAGTCTTCTTTGGGCCTGGATTCGGGGTGAGGGAGGTGGTATGGGGGCAGGTGTAGCACTTCCTGCGGTTGCAGGGAAAAATGCCGGGTGTGGTGGGGCTGGAGGGGAGTGTGGAGAGGAAAAGGGAGTCACGGAGACAGTGGTCCCTCTGGAAAGCAGACAAGGGCGGGGAGGGAAAAAATGTCTTAGTGGTGGGGGCGGATTGCAGATGGCGGAAGTGTTGGAGGATGATGCGTTATATCCAGAGGTTGTTGGGGTGATATGTTGAGGACGAGGGGGATTCTGTTTTGGTTGTCATTGCGGGGATGGGGTGTGAGGGATGAGTTGCAGGAAATGCGGTTGACACAGTTGAACGCGTTCTCAACCACTGGCGGGGGTGGCGGTGGTGGTGGTGGTGGGGTGAGGTTGTGGTCCTTGAAAAAACAAGGACATCTGAGATATATGGGAGTGGAATGCCTCATCCTGGGAGCAGATGCAGCGGAGGCGAAGGAATTGAGAATAGGGATGTCATTTTTGCAGGAAGGTGGGTGGGAGTCGGTGGGCTTGAAATGGATATTGCTTTCTAGGTGATTGCCCGAGATGGAGACAGAGAGGTCCAGGAAGGTGAGGGAGGTGTTAGAGATAGTCCAGGTGAACTTAAGGTTGGGGTGGAAGGTGTTGGTGAAGTGGATGAACTGTTTGAGCTCCTCGTGGGGTGGGGTTTAGGCCAGTGTAGGTACGGAAGAGGGATTGTTCCACGTAACCTACAAAGAGGCTGGCATAGCTTGGGCCCATGCGTGGCCACCCCCTTTGTCTTTAGGAAGTAGGAGGAATTGAAAGAGAAGTTGTTGAGGGTGAGGACGAGTTCGGTGAGGCGGATGAGGGTGTCAGTGGAGGGGGACTGGTCAGGCTTGCAGGACAGGAAGAATCAGCGGGCCTTTAGGCCATCTGCATGGGGAATGCAGGTATACAAGGACCTGACGTCCATAGTAAAAATGAACTGTTGGGGACCAGGAAATTGGAAGTTCTGGAGGAGGTGGAGGGAGTGGATGGTGTCACGGACCTAGGTAGGGAGTTCCTGGACCAAGGGGGAGAAAATGGAATAAAGATAAGTGGAGATGAGTTAAGTAGACAGGGTGTTGACGAAAGCATTTGGCACACTTGCCTTCATCTGTCAGATCACTGAGTGCAGGAGTTGGGTTGTCGTGTTATGGCTGTACAAGATGTTGGTAAGGCCACATCTAGAGTATGGCATACAATTCCTGTTGCCCTGCTATAGGAAGAAAGCTATTAAACTGGAAAGAGTGCAAAAAAGATTTACAAAGATCTTACCAAAGCTGGAGAGTTTAAGTTAAAAGGAGAGGCTGGGACTTTTTCCCTCCCAGAGTGCAGGAGGCTGAAGGCTGATGTTATAGAGGTTTGTAAGATCATAGAAAAGGCAAAGAACCAAGATCTTTTTGAGGGTAGGGAAGTCGAAAATTGGAGGGCATAGGTTTAAGGTGAGAGGGGAAAGATTTAAAAGGGATGGAGGGTGATGCGTGTAAGGAATGAGCTGTCAGAGAAAGTCTTAGAGGCAAGTTCAATACAACATTTAAAAGACATTTGGACAGGTACATTGATTGGAAAGCTTTGGGGAATATGGGCTAAAAGCAGGCAGATTGGACTAGGTGAATTTAGAAAACCTGGTTGACATGGACAAGCTGTCATGAATTCAATAATTGGATATATACAGGGCTTCCAGATGTCCCATTTGATAACTATCACAGTAATCAGTATGTAACCAAAGAGATCAAAATCTCTGGTCTCATATTAATCTATTGCTGTCAATACAACATTTAGAAGGTGCTGAATTTCAGGGTATTAAATATAAATTGGATCAAGTTCTTAGTTCTGCTGACTATCCAGTGGCCCCATCTTAAACTTCTGAGGGAACTCAGATGGTGCTAGGCTTAATGAGAGCCAGAACATGTCCAGCTTCTTACTCTACAAACAGCCACAAGGCCACAAATATCTGTGGCTGTGAGAAAAAGGATAGAGAAACAAGTGAACAGATATTTAAATGAAGCATTTAAAAAAAATTAACATCCAAAATTATTTTTGAAAGCTATTTTCAATTAACATTTTTATTTAACTAAATAACATCGTACTAAACAGTCCTATTATAAAATCCAATTATCATATCAAATTCAAATGAGTTAATGAGAATCCTCACGCCAATAATGATAAAGTTGTACTGTATTCCAGTTCAAAATAAAACCTTTAGAACAAAAATTCATGCATAGATATGGAGAAAGCTTAATATTATACCGTTCAAAAATCCTCAATTGAAAACATAAATGTCGTTTCATCATAACATCAATCCTTGGAGAGTTATTCTTCATCTTCTCAACTCCATCCAGTATGTCACCTGTGGACCTGTAATAATGTGAATACTCCATAATTGAGCTTGGCTTTAAATATACTTGATATATTTTTGGTCCCTCAGAAACAGGGATATGGGACAGGGTTGGGGAAGTGGAGTTGAGGCAGAGAATTAGCTCTGATTGAATTGACTAGTATAGCTAGCGTTAGGGGTCAAATGGTCTACTACTACTCAACACATCATACATTCCTATTAACTTACATTCTTTTCTTAATGTTGGGAGATTATCTTACAAATGTCTGACACTCAAAACCTTGACTCCCCTTCTCATCATATTTTATGCTGAGGAAATCAGTGTCATTAACATAATTGATATCAATTGTTTTTCTGAAAAAAATGTTGATTTGCTGATTTACATGCAGATTGGAAAAATTAAGCCAGTATTCTTAATATGACAAGCAACAATCTCACCTCTCCTGCCTATTTGTTTTGCAACAAGTGAACATTAAGTTCCAACATATTCTACTCGGATTTCAGATTCACAGCATTTTTATTGTTTATTTTTAATGGCTTCACGTTCTAGTCATGATCCTTATTTTGTCATTTCCACTTCAATACCAATAGTGCCTTTTTGTGTTATTATGCTGTAACCAGCAGTCCTCAGTCCACTGTAAGCTGCACGCTATCCGGCTGTCCTTGCTGGTCATACTTTCGCGCTGAAACAATACAAAACAATGTTTAAATAAAATCAAAAACAAAGACAGATTTACTGTTGTTTAGATATTTGCTGAGTAAAATTCAAGCCTGGAATTCACATTCCCAGCTCAATATGACAACTTTAGCAACCACAAAACCAGAACTGAACAGGCATCTGATAACAGACCAAAAGTTCTCCTGAGATGCTGCTTGGCCTGCTGTGTTCATCCAGCCTCACATTTTATTGTCTTAAAGTTCTGTGGACATTGTTCTTGCAAACTCACTGTGATGTCTACAATATATTTATCAGTTAGTATCCAATGTGATGGAGACTGGAAACTTGTATCTATTGGTTAATATGTATATTATTAAGAATGCAATCTTGACCCTCAAAATCCTGAATAACTTCAAGAATAGAGATATACTTTCAGGACAAAGTAATGACCAAGCAAAATTAATGTAACATCTGGAATGAAGAATCAAAATGCTTTAAATGCTTCGGGTACAAGAAACTAATGTGTTCTAACTCCATGCTTAATACACAGTCATAAATTAAAACAAGTGAGGATCTAACCATTAATCCGAGATATTCCATTTCCATCACTGAGGACACCACTATCAACACCCTGGGAACTACCATTGACTAGAAACTGAACTGGACGAGCCATGTAAATACATGACCACAACAGCAAATCGGGGCTAGAAATTCTTTTCAGAAAATCACTTACGGAATCCCCAAAACCAGTTCATCAACTAGGCACATGTCAGGTATGTGTGGGAATATTCCACACACTTACTTGGGTGAATGCAGTTAAAGAAACTCGACAATAACAAGCACATTTGATTAGCACCCCATTCACAACCTTGACCTTCATTCCCTCCGCTTCTGCATACACTGGCAGCAATGTGTACCAGCTACAAGATACACTGCAACAATGCACCAAGGCAGCTTAGACAGTGTCTTCCAGATCCACAATCTCCACCATCTCGTCGGACAAGGACAGCAGATATGAAGGAACACCACTACCTGCAATTTCCCCTCCAAGCCACTCACCATCAGTCAGTGGGTCAAAATTCTGGACTCCTCTCCCTAAAAGCACTGTAGGTGTACATATACCACATGCATAGCAGTGGTTAAGAAGGCAGCTTATCGCCACCTTCTCATGTGACAAATACCAATGGGCAATTCAAAAATTTTGTGGAAGAATAAAAAACGTCAAACATTTTTACAACATCAGGGCTAAATAAACTCACCAATGTAGTACATCTCTAGCTGTTGCCGTAATCGAATTTTCTGTAAGCTGTCATAAAAATTGGGCTCAGGTGTTCGGTCAACAGTTGGAGGCACAGTGAATATTCGCATAATCTTCCTTTTATTTCTAAAATTGAAAATTTTGGATTGTCTTTATGCAGTCAGCCAAATTCAAAGGAAAGCAAGCCCTCAGGGCTTAAACAATGGGGGATTGTCTTTATGCAGTCAGCCAAATTCAAAGGAAAGCAAGCCCTCAGGGCTTAAACAATGACAAAAGAGGCTATTTGGTATATTTCAACTCGTTCCTCCAGAATCAAATCATTTGATCTGCTGAGGGGAGGGGGCAAGGGGGCATGTTTGGGGGGGTGCTGAAGAGGGAAGATGGAGGTGGGAGGGTTTGTGGGGCTGGGGTGTCAAGCTGGGCAGGGGGTGTGGGGGGTAGGGATGTGGGTGGGGTATGGACAGACTATGGGTGCGGTATGGAATGGTGGGGGATGACATGCCATTGGCGTATTGAGGTGGGTGGGGGATATTGAGGGGGATGTATTGAGGGTGGGTGGGGGTATTGGATGATGAATTGAGGGAAGGTGGCGGTAATGAGGGGCAAAGGGGTGTATTGGGGATGGGGGTATTGGGGAGTGTTGAGGGAGGTCAGGGTATTGGGGGATGTATGGAGGGGAGTGGAGGTATTGGGGAGATGTTTCGAGGGCGGGTAGGGGTATTGGGGGATTGAATTGGGAGCTGGATGTATTGAGGGATGAATTGATGGGGTGGGGGTATTAAGGGTGCTGAATTGAAGGGGCTGGTTATTGGGGATATGTATTGAGGGGGTTAGGGAATGGGGGGGATGTATTGGGGAGAAGTATTATGGGAGGTTGGGGTATTGTGAGGGTATTGGGGGGGTATCGACGGGGGAGTGGGGGGGCATCGACGGGGGAGTGGGGGGGCATCGACGGGGGAGTGGGGGGGCATCGACGGGGGAGTGGGGGGGCATCGACGGGGGAGTGGGGTGTATTGGGGGGTGGCGGTATCGACGGGGGTGTGGGGGCTATAGAGGGGGGTGTGGGGGGGATTGGGGGGGTCTGGGGGTATTGAGGGGGTTGTGGGGAGTATTGAGGGGGGTATTGGGGTGTTGTGGGGTATTAAGGGGTGTGTAGAGGGTGTGGCGGTATTGGGGTATTGACGGGGTGTGGGGGGTATTGAGGGTGGGGGTATTCAGAGGGGTGTGAGGGGTATTGGGGGTGCAGGGGATATTGAGAGGGGTGCGGGGGGAATTGAGGGGGGGTATCGACCGGGGTGTGGGGGGGTATTGGGGGGTGGGGGTATTGAAGGGTATTGACAGGGGTATTGAGGGGGTTGTGGTGGGTATTGGGGGGTCTGGGGGTATTGAGGGGGGTCTGGGGGGTATTGAGGGGAGTGTCGGGGTGTTGTGGGGGTATTGAGGGCTGTGTAGGGGGTGTGGCGGTATTGACGGGAATGTGGGGGGTATTGACGGGAATGTGGGGGGTATTGAGAGGGGTGCGGGGGGAATTGAGAGGGGTGCGGGGGGAATTGAGGGGGGTGCGGGGGGAATTGAGGGGGTGTATTGAGGGGGGTATGGGGGGTATTGAGGGGGTGTGGGGGGTATTGAGGGGGGTGGGGGTATCGCGGGCGGGGAGAGCCCAAGGACCCGCGGTGAACCACTGTCGGTGACTCACTTTCGAGCGTAGACCAGGAGGCCGAAGCTGACCAGAATGGCGATCAAGTAAACATTAGTCGCATCGTTCCAGGCTTCATGCACCGTGTAATCCATCTCCATATCCGCTCCTGCCCCCGCCATGTCACTGCTGATCCACTCTGACAGGAATCACTGTCTCCCTACAAAATCCAACCCAACCGGCTCCGTTTTAACAACATTCACTGAATTTGTGAAGTGCCAGCAGTGACAGGAATTTACTTCCAGGTTGAAAGGTCATGGGTCTAACTGTGTTCACAAAGTGACTTTGGTGCTGTGTCCAGGACAGAAGTCGTTAAATTATCTTTTGTTTGGGGGGGTGTGGTTTATAGGTTTATTAATCCTGCCTCAAAGAGATTTTTGTGTTAAGGAACAGAATTGTTTCCTTACCCAATTCCGTTTTCTTGTTGTTTTGCTGTTAGATCAGCCAGTATTTATTACCTTCACTTGGTGGTAAGCTGCCTTTACAAGCATTGGTACGTAACACTTATCACAAGTTTATTCAGCGCTTAACCCTGCTCGACAATTTCATTTCAGATATGTGTCTAACACAGTTTTGAAAATATATTCACTTCTCTACCCTCCATTAATGTCTGCAAAAAATACTACCACAAATTTCTGCACTTTCTTATTCCATTCCCTTTGTAATTTCTAATATCCTGACTACTTGCTGTTGCTTCTTGTGATTCATGTACCAGATGTCCAGACCTGTAATTGGGTTTATGCACTCGGTCCAGTTAAACAATATCACAGCTTAGACAATAGACAATAGGTGCTGGAGTAGGCCATTCGGCCCTTCGAGCCAGCATCACCATTCATTATGATCATGGCTGATCATCCACAATCAGTATCCTGTTCCTGCCTTTTCCCCATAACCCTTGATTCCACTATCCTTAAGAGCGCTATCTATCTCTTTCTTGAAGCTTGTTTTATTCTTCTTGCAAACATGCCCAAGTTGACATATTCCACATGAAACACCAACTATAAAATTTCTGCTCACTCATTTCACCAATGTACATTGTTTTGTAGTTTATTTAATTCTTATCACTAAACTAGTTTGGGTTTGTTTCGTGTGTAACCGAATTGAAATCAATGAACAGGGTGAGCAGTTTCAAAACTGTTCGATTTTTACCTGGTGAATGACGTTAAAAATGCCCTCAACGAATCTGATTCTCTCATTTCACTTGAGATGAAATTGCTCTATGTTATTGTTAAATAAGCAAAACCTATGGGGCCTGACAACATTCTGACAATAGTGGTTAAGACTTGTGATCCAGAACTGGACATTCCCTTACCCAAGAGACAATTTATGTTTTTGTACTTCCTCTGTACTTCTGTTTGTGGCATCCTCTACATTGGGGAAACCAAATGGAGGCTTGGGGACCGCTTTGCAGAACACCTCCGCTCAGTTCACAATAAACAACTGCACCTCCCAGTCGTGAATCATTTCAACTCCCCCTCCCATTCCTTAGATGACATGTCCATCCTGGGCCTCCTGCAGTGCCATAATGATGCCACCTGAAGGTTGCATGAACAGCAACTCATATTCCGCCTGGGAACCCTGCAGCCCAAAGATATCAATGTGGATTTCACAAGCTTCAAAATCTCCCCTCCCCCCACTGCATCCCAAAACCAGCCCAGCTTTTCCCCACCTCCCTAACCTGTTAACATAGAACATTACAGCACAGTACAGGCCCTTCGGCCCTCATGTTGTGCCAACCTGCCATACCAATCTGAAGCCCATCTAACCTACACTATTCCATGTATGTCCATATGCTTGTCCAATGACGACTTAAATGTACTTAAAGTTGGCAAATCTACTACCGTTGCAGGCAAAGCATTCCATTCCCTTACTACTCTTCTTCCTCTCACCTATCCCCTCCTCCCACCTCAAACCACACTTCAATTTCCAACCTACTAACCTCATCCCGCCCCCTTGACCTGTCCATCCTCCCCAGACTGACCGATCCCCTCCCTACCCATACTCTCCTCTCCTCTATCCATCTTCGGTCCACCTCCCCCCTCTCTCCCTATTTATTTCAGAACCCTTTCCCCATCCCCCTTTTCTGATGAAGGGTCTAGACCTGAAACGTCAGCTTCTGTGCTCCTAAGATGCTGCTTGGCCTGCTGTGTTCATCCAGCTTCAGACTTTGTTATCTCGGATTCTCCAGCGTCTGCAGTTCCCATTATCTCTGAGCTTTTCCAGCAACTTTGTTTTTGTTCTCCATGGAGCTAGTTGCCAAAGGAAGTGGGAAAGGTGTGTACAAGGAAAACATTTCAAAGATGTTTGGACAGATGCATGGACAGGGAAGGCTTAGAGAGATATGGGCCAAACCAGGCAATGGGACCAGTTCAGTTCAGGAAACTTGTCAACATGTACGATTTGCAACAAAGGGCCTGTTCCCATACTGAACGACTCTCTATCACTTGATAGCATTAGAATCCATTAATGTATTATGCCTTGAATTGATGTCTTCAACGTGCTTATGAATTAAAAATCCACAGCGAAGTTCATCCTCTGAATGAATAAATTGAGTCAGTTGATTGACGGGGCCAAGTGGGCGGCGTCGCCTGAAAAGATTGACAGTTTGGTGGGCGGGCTCTTCGTTGTGATTGACAGATCAATGAGCGAAGTTGGTGACCGAGCGCATTGCTCCCCGGAAGCAGTTTTACACTTCCGGCTAAATTTTTTTGTCGGTTTTTGAGGTACCGCTTCAGCGGGTGGAGCCATGACCTGGATCCGTTGCTTGGTCAAGGGATACCGTCTGTCGGTGAGTGTGCCCGGGTAACGGGGCACAGGGCACGGCCCGTCGGTGAGCGTGCCCGGGTAACGGGGCACAGGGCACGGCCCGTCGGTGAGCGTGCCCGGGTAACGGGGCACAGGGCACGGCCCGTCGGTGAGCGTGCCCGGGTAACGGGGCACAGGGCACGGCCCGTCGGTGAGCGTGCCCGGGTAACGGGGCACGGCCCATTCTGAAAGAGGTGTTGAGGAAAACCAAACAAATTAAGTTGTAAGTTTGGCAGCAACAATGGCGGGAAAACAGTGAATATTTTGAGTTTAGTGACTTCTTCAGAACGGTTTTTGCTCCTGATTTCCAACTCGCACAATGCAATGCTGTAGTTCACTCGACTGTTTCTAGCTTTTTAAAAATTGACTCGTGGGTCATCGGCGTCATTAACTGATTAGTATGTAGGGTCCATCTCTAGTTGCTCTTGAGAAGGTGGTGATGTGCTGTATGTCTTTTAAACAACTGCAGCCCTTTTTTTTATGTAGACCACAATGATCAGAGGGAATTCCATGATATAGCAATAGTTACAGAATGAAGCTTCGCAAATCGGTTAGGTTTTTCTGTAGGAGGGTTTAGGCCCGAAACGTCAGCTTTCCTGCTCCTCTGATGCTTGGCCTGCTGTGTTCCTCCAGCTCCACACTTTGTTATCTACACCTTGTTATCTCAGTTACAGAATGATTGATTTTTTTTCCCCCAAGTCAGCATGGTGCGTGGCTTGGAGGGAAACAAGCAGGGGGTGGTCTTCTCATGTATCTGCTGCCCCTGTTGTTCTAGATGTGTTTGGAAGGTGCTGTCTAAGGATCTTTGGTGAATTTCTGCAGTGCATCTCTTGGAGAATGTGCACTGTAGCTACGTGGTGGCGGAGGGATTTGTTGCACCTATCCAGGCAAGTGGGGAATATTCCAACACATTCCCGAATGGTTGCTCAGTGGTTAGCACTGCTGCCTTACAGTGCTAGGGAGCCAGGTTCAATTCCACTGTCAGGCAACTGTCTGTGTGGAGTTGGCACATTCTCCCTGTGCCACCGTGGGTTTCCTCCAGGTGCTCTGGTTTCCTCCCCAGTCCAGAGATGTGCAGGTGAGGTGGATTGGCCATGCTAAATTGTCCATTGTGTTCATTTAGGGACTTGTAGCATTGGTGGGTTATAAAGGGATGGTTGTGGGTGGATTGCTTCAGGGTCATTATGGACTTGTTTGGCCGGAGGGCCTGTTGCCACACTTTAGAGATAATGGGAACTGCAAATGCTGGAAACTCCGAGATAACGAAGTGTGGAGCTGGATGAACACAGCAGGCCAAGCAGCATCTTAGGAGCATGTTATTCCTGACTTTACCTTTTGGGATTCAGGAGATGACAAACTCGCTGCAGTATTTCTAGCTTCTTAACTGTTCTTGTAGCCAATGTATTTACATGGTGATTCTAATAGAGTTTCTGGTCAATTGTAACCCCTGCATGCCCCCAAATAAGAATTTGACAGTGGGAAATTCATTGATGTTAATACCATTGAATGTCCAAGGGATGGTTAGATTGTCTCTTATTAGAGATGGACATCACTTGACATTTGTGGCGCCTGCCATAGCAATAATGTTAAACTTGCAAAGGCATCAGAAAAGATTTACAAGGGCCACCTGCATTACCACAGCGATGCCACCCGAAAGCTGCAGGAACAGCATCTCATTATTTCACTTGGGACCCTGCAACCCAAGGGTATCAATGTGGACTTCACAAGCTTCAAAATCTCCCCTCCCCTGACTGCATCCCAAAACCAGCCCAGCTCGTCCCTGCCTCCCTAACCTGTCCTTCCTCCCACCTCAAGCCCACCCCCATCTCCTACCCACCAACCTCATCTTGCCTCCTTGAAATGTCCGTCGTTCCTGGACAGACCTATCCCCTCCCTAACTCCCCACCTACATTCACCTTCACTAGCTCCAACCCCATCTCTTTGACCTGTCTATCTCCTCTCCGTCTCTCTTCTCCTTTATCCATCTTCTATCCGCCTCCCCCTCCTCCCTATTTATTTCAGAATCCCCTTCCCCTCCCCCATTCCTGAAGAAGGGTCTTGACCTGAAATGTCAGCTTTCCTGCTCCTCTGATGCTGGCTGGCCTGCTGTGTTCATCCAGCTCTACACTGTGTTATCTCTTTACGAGGGTGTTGTCAGGTTTTGAGTGTTTGAACTATTGGGACAGACAGAATAGGCTGGGGCTTTACTTCTCTGGAGCATCAGGCTGAAGGATTACCTTATAGACACTTATAAAATCATGAAGGGCATCGATAGGGTGAATAGCCAAATCTTTTTACCGGGATAGAGAAGATTTAAACTGAAGGGCTTAGGTTTCAGGTGAGAGGGCAAAGATTTAAACGGGATCTGAGGGAGAACTTTTACATGGAGGGGTAGTGTGTGTATGGAATGTGCTACTATAGAAGTGGTAGAGGCTGGTATAATTACAACATTTAAAAAGCACCTTGATGGGTATGTGAATAGGCAAGGCCTAGACAAATACTGACAAATGGGACCAGATCAGCTTAGGATGTCTGGGTGGTGTGGATGAGTTGGAATGAATGGTCTTTTTCTGTGCTGTTTGACTCTGATTCTATGTCACTTGCCACTTATCTGCCCAAGACTGAATATTGTCCAGATCTTGTTGCATTTGAACATGGACTGTTTCGGTATCTGAGGACTTGTGAATGGTGCTAAACATTGTGCAATCATTGGTCAAGATCCCCATTTTTTTCCCTGTGATGGAGGGAAGATCTGAGAAGCAGTTGAAGAATGTTGAGCCTAGACACTACCTTGAGGAACTCGAGGGTCTAGGCCCAAAACGTCAGTCTCCTACTCCTATCATGCTGCTTGGCCTGCTGTGTTCATCTCGGTCTACACCTTGTTATCTCAGATTCTCCAGCATCTGCAGTTCCTACCGGGTCTGAGGAACTGCTGCTGAGATGACAGACCTCCAACAGCTAAAATCATCTTTCTACATGCCAGATAAAAATAAAGAAAATCTGTGGATGCTGTACACCGGGGGTAAAAAACAGAAATTGCTGGAAAAGTCCAGGAGATCTGGCAGCATCTGTAAAGGAAAAATTTCGGGTCCGTCCCAAAGACTCCATCCCATTCTCTCAGTTCCTCCGTTTCTGTTGCATGTGTTCAGACGATGTCAAGTTCGACAAGGGAACCTCCAAAATGTCCACCTTCTTCCTCAACTGAGGATTCCCCACTCCAGTGTTGACAGGGCACTTAACCAGGTCCGACCGAAGTCCCACACGTCCGCCCCCACCCCTTCTCATCCCTCCTGCAACAGCGATAGGATTCCCCTTATCCTTACCTATCACCCCACCAGCATTAACGTCCGGAAGATCATCAGACACCCTTTCCGCCGCCACCAGACACACAATCCCTTCCCGTCCCTTTGTCTGCCTTCTGCAGGGACACCCTGGTCTACATGCCCTTCACCCCAAATACACCCCGCCCCCACCTCCCTAACAGACCTGTGGCACCTTTCCCTATAACTGGCGAAGGTGCAATACCTGCCCATTTACCCCCTCCCTCCCCAGTATCCAAGGGCCTAGGCAAAGCAACACTTCACCTGCACTTCACAGAATTTAGTCTACTGCATTCACTGCTCACAATGCGGTCCCCTCTATATTGGGGAAACGAAGCATAGATTGGGTGACCATTTCGCAGAACATGTATGTTCTGTTTGCAAAAAAGACCCTGAACTACCTGTTGCCTGCCACGTCAATGCACTACCCTGCTCCTTGGCCAACATCTGTCTCTGGCTTGCTGCAGCATTCTAGCAAAGCCCAACCAAGCTGGAGGAAAACAGGGGATCTGATTGAGACGTTTAAGATTGTTAAGGGATTGGGCAATCTGGAGGCAGGAAGTATGTTTCCGTTGATGGGGGAAGTCCAGAACCAGAGGACCCAGTTTAAAAATAAGAGGTAGGCCATTTAGAACAGAGTTGAGGAGAAACTTCTTCACCCAGAGAGTGGTGGATATGTGGAATACTCTGCCCCAGAAGGCAGTGGAGGCCAACTCTCTGGATCGTTTCAAGAAAGAGATAGATAGTGGAATCAAGGGTTATGGGGATAAGGCAGGAACAGGATACTGATTGTGGATGATCAACCATGATCATAATGAATGGTGGTGCTGGCTCGAAGGGCCGAATGGCCTACTCCTGCACCTACTGTCTATTGTCTATAACACCTCATTTTCTGCTTGCAGACCCTACAGCTGTCAGGACTCAATATTGAGTTCAATAATTCTAGGGCCTAAACTCTCCCATGTCCTAGCCCCCTAACCCACACACCAGTCCTTGTTACCACACAGCCTGCCATTACACACCCCCTGTTGTTAGTCACTAATAGTCCCCATTAACAGTTATTCACCCTCCCAGCCTGATTGTTATCAACTCCTTTGTCTGCCCAACTGTGTGTCTCTCTCTCTCTTTTTTCAGCTCTTATCCTATTGTTTATTCTCTACCCTACCCACCTCCCTATTTTCTGCACATAAACTGACGTTTTCCCAGCCACCATCAGTTCTGAGGAAGTGTCACTGGACCCGAAACATTAACTGTTTTTGCCTTCACAGATGCTGCCAGACCTGCTGGGCTTTTCCAGCAACTTCTGTTTTTGTTCCTGATTGCCAGGTCTGACTCCACTCAGCGGAGAGTTGACCCCGATACCCACCGATTCCAGTTTTGCCAGGGGTCCTTAATGTCACTCTCATCTCACCTCTAGAATTCAGCACTTTTGTTCATGTTTGAACCGCGTCTATAATGCAGTGTGGCAATGAGTGGCCTTAGCGGAACCTGAACTGTGCCTCACTGAGCAGTTTGCTTTACTGCTGCTTAAATTTGACCAAGTAAATCCAACAGATTGAACTGACAAGGATACCCGCTGAAGAAAATTTGTGAAGCTGTCATCATTGGCAATCACTCACTTCTGAATATGATTGTTCACTTTTGAAATTTCAACTCACTAGTCATGGATTATGTTGGTTCTTGTGTGTCTGATGAGCTCAGTCTGAGAGTCAGGTCTCTTGGCCAGTATTTCTGGGAGATGGAATTGATCCTTGGCCTTGATTATTAGTGTTCCTTTTTCAGGTTCCTTTTCTGCACTGCCTCTTGTCAACAGGTGTTCTCAAAAATTGTGTTCCTTAAGACAGCAGGTTTCTCCAAATCAGTTTCCTCTGTGCGAAGGTCTCCCACACATTTCTTTGTTTTGTTTCTATTCGTTTGTGGGATGTGGACATTGCTGGCTGGGCCAGCATTTTTTTTCCCATTCTTAGTTGCCCCTGAGAAGGTGGTGGTGAGCTGTTTTCTTGAACTGCTGCAGTCCTCCTGTGGGTTGACCCATAATGCTATGAGTGAGGGAATTCCAGGATTGTGACCCAGCAACAGTGAAGGAACGGCGATATATTTCCAAGTCAGGATGGTGAGTGGCTTGCAGGGGAACTTGCAGGTGGTGGTGTTCCCATATGTCTGATGCCCTTGTCCTTCGAAATGGAAGTAGTTTTGAGTTTGGAAGGTGCTGTATCAGGATCTTTGAATTTCTGCAGTGCATCTTGTAGATAGTACGCACTACTGCTACTGAGCATCTGTGGTGGAGGGAGTGGATGCTTGTGGATGTAGCGCTAATCAAGTGGGCTGCTTTGTCCTGGATAGTGTCAAACTTCTTGTGTTGTTGGGGCTGCACCCATCCAGGCAAGTGGGGAGTATTCCATCACACTCCTGACTTGTGTCTTGTAGATGGTGGACAGGCTTTGAGGAGTCAGGAGGTGAGTTATTCACTGCAATATTCCCAGCTTCTGTAGCCACTGTGTTTATATAGTGAGTCCAGTTGAGTTTCTGGTCAATGATAACCTCCAGGATGCTGATAGGGGATTCAGTGATGGTAACACTATTGAATGTCAAGGGACTGTGGTTAGATTGCCTCTTATTGATGATGGTCATAGCCTGATATTTGTGTGGCACGGATGACGTTGCCACTTGCCAGTCCAAACCTGCATCTTGTCCAGATGTTGTTGCATTTTAACATCGACTGCTTCAGTATCTGCAGAACCGCGAATGGTGCTGAACGTTGTGCAATCATTGGCGAATGTCCCCACTACTGACCTTATGATGGAGGGATGGTCATTGATTAAGCAACTGAAGGTGTTTGGGCCAAGGACACTACCCTGGGTTATACATTGATGTACATGTTGCATTTCTTGAGGGATGCCTTCAGGAAGTCTTTGAAGTGTTTCCGTGATAGTCCTCTTGATTAAGTGCCTTTCTTTAGCTGGGCAAAGATGTTTTACTTTGGCAATTAAGACTTGAGTATCCAATTCATGGCTGAACCAGTGAAGTCCATTCTGGACTATCGTGACCTTGATGCTCCTCCAGGAACACTGACGTTGGTACATTTGTCCTCCCAGCTGAAGTAGAGAATCCATCTCAAAAAGTGTTGATGGTACTTGCCACGTCCTTGACATGGCACCTATACATTGTTCAAGTTTTGGACTCTCAGAAGTCGGAAGGGTGACTGCCTTGTACAAAAGGATCTTGATGTCATTACAGATATCCAAAGATGGCGCTCACCAGTGGTGTTAGATTTTTGCATCGATGTCAGGCTTTGATGAGAGATGAATCACTAGCAGGAGAATTTCTCCTTTGATCTTAATGAAGCTGTACTTAAAAACTCTTGTAAGGAAAGTGTTCAGGCTAAAGACCCCCTCCTCAGAGAGGAATTTTTCCTACAATTTTCTTGCATTAATAGAATTCCAAACTTGTTATCATGTATGTAGCTTGAGTATTGTTATGAAGTTTAACAATGAAATTTTGTTCAGTTTTATTTTCTGCTCAATTTCTAGTCTTCCTTTGTGTTAACATCAAGACGGACAAGAATAAGACCTACTTGGAAATTGGAATACAGTACAAAGTCTGAGAAACCTGAGCAACCTATTGGACGATATCCAGTCCCATATAAAAAGGATCTGCCATATGACATTGTTGAACTGATGGAGGAGGTAGAAACTAAGGTAGATTGTTGGGATGCTGTGTATTGATGCTGTGTAAAACATCTGAATTTTGGATTACATTTAAGTTAGTTATCTAGCCTCTTCAACTGTGGGTAAATAATTCATTTTAACACTCAGCAGTGAAAATACATTTTGATAATATCCCAATTACAAGTTCTAATCTCCTATGGCAGTATAGAATTGGAGCGACATGGTGGTTCTGTGGTTCGCATTGCTGCGTCAGCGCCAGGGACTCGAGTTTAATTCCACCCTCTGGTGACTGTCTGTGTGGAGCTTGCACATTCTCCCCGAGTCTGCGTGGGTTTGCTCCGGTTTCCTTCCACAGTGCAAAGATGTGCTGGTGAGGTGGATTGGCCATGCTAAATTGCCTATAGTGTTTAGGATGGGAAATGCAGGTGTGAGTCTGGGTGGGATGCTCTTTCAAGTGTCTGTGAACTCGAAGGGTCGAATTGCCTGTTTCCACATCATTAGGATTTTATTCTATTCTATGAAAAGTACAGTTATTAAATTGCACGAACTGACTGTAGGCTTGTGTGTTCTGTTCTGCATCACTCTTAATATCAGTTAGAACATCAATACTGACCATTTGGTCCAATTGCTGGTCTCTTTTTTACTCTCCAAGAAAGCAAATTATTTTAGTTGCAATTAGGTGCCCTGATTCCATATCTCTTCATTATCTTTATCCTGAACCTTTTTGAATCTAATCTTGAATGTTGACGTTTTGTCAGTCACTAACCCTTGAAATGAAATTAATTTGTGTGCTTTCTCGAAAAGATTTCATCTGCAGCCTGTTGTAAATCTTCTAAATGTAATCCTCCCTATGATCCCCATTTCTAGGTGCTCAGCTGCTGAAAATAGTCTGCCTCTCCAACGGTGTCCCAACCTTTCAGCACTTTAAGAATATGTCATCCTGTAATACATCTTGTCTTAACAAAGGAAGATCTGGGTTTTGTTTTTTTTTTGCATATTTATATTTTCTTATATAGGGCACAATCCCAGTAAATATAGGAACAGGAGTCAGCGAATCAGCCCCTCAAACCCCGTCCACCATTCAGTAAGGGCCTAACTGATCTATAGCCCAACTCTCTTTGCTTATGGCCCATAATCCATTTAGTAGCTTTTGCTTAACCAAAAATGTGTTGATCTCTGATTTTAACAACTGATCTAGCATCCACTGCTGTTGTGGCAGAAAGTTCCAAATATCTACCGTCCTGTATATGGTGCAGTGCTTCCTAATGTCTCTCCTGACCTGGTCTGCACCCTAGCTCTAGAATCATCAATCAGAGAAATAGTTTATCTTTTATCTACCCCTATCTTTTCCTGGTAATGTCTTGAAGGCTCTGATCAGATCACCCCTTAACCATCTAAATTCTGGAGCAAACAGACCCAATTTTTATAATTATTCATCAGAATTTAACTCCTGAATCCCTCTTGTACTAACTCTTAAGTCTGATTTCCATGGAATAAAGCTTAATATTGCATACAGTGGCCTTAGCAAGACATTAGAGATAATGGGAACTACAGATGCTGGAGAATTCAAGATAACAAAGTGTGGGGCTGGATGAACACAGCAGGCCAAGCAGCATCTTAGGAGCACAAAAGCTGACGTTTCGGGCCTAGACCCTTCATCAGAAAAGCTTTTCTGATGAAGGGCCTAGGCCCGAAACGTCAGCTTTTGTGCTCCTAAGATGCTGCTTGGCCTGCTGTGTTCATCCAGCCTCACACTTTGTTATCTTAGCAAGATATTATATTGGTTTGCTGTTACTATTTGACTTTTGTTTTCACATTTTTTGTGAGACAACCTAAAATTTCATTATAACAAAGTGTAAAAGCTGGATGAACACAGCAGGCCAAGCAGCATGTTAGGCGCACAAAAGCTTCTTGGCCTGCTGTGTTCATCCAGCTTCACACTGTGTTATCTTGGATTCTCCATCAGCTGCAGTTCCCATTATCTCTAAAATTCCATTAACTTTTTCTTTTAAAACAACTGTCCTTTATGTCTTGCATCCCAAATCCTTCTGCTCTTGTAATTCGCTCAGTGTAATTTCTGTTATATTTACGCAATGCATAGCCTCATACATAATGACCATAGTTCTTTGCAGCTTTCTCCCTTATTTTTTTCCTGAGGGATTTTCTGCATCTCCTATTGTAGCATGATCTGCAAATTTCACCGTAGTCTATATCCAAATCATGACATTCACGTTGAAATGAAGTGGCCCCAGCACTGAATCCAGAGGGACACTGCTAATCTGCTTCTTGAGGAACTTCCCCAAACTTGTATTCTTATTGCTATTTATTAAATTTGTAACTAGTTTTGTGTTCTCTAATCATCTCTAATTCTTTTGTGTAGTAACTCGTCAATCTTTCTTAGAGTTCAAATACATCATATGTCCAATCCATCATGTCCATTATGACATCAAAGAATTTGGAGTTTCATCTACCATAATTGTTTCTTCAGGATTCTGGTGGCTACTTTCATTTCCTGTCAATTTTCTCAGTCCTTGTATTGGTCATTTGTCAAGTTTAAAATGTGTGGGAGAGAGGGAGAAACATTATTTTTGTCTTCCCATTCTACACCTGCTACAGTGAATTTTTTGTGTGCTTTGAAGTTTTTTTTTGGAATGCCATTTTTGTCTGTAACCTGGGGAACTGTGCAGCATGTTTTCATAGTTTCTTCTACTTTGCAGAGTGGTGTTTTGCCAAACATATTCAAGGTACTTTCCTGTCGACCTGTGGAATTCCGGGTGTTCTTTGCATACTACAATGCCCTAATGAACAAAGAAACAGGTAGGATAAATGAATTTATCTTACACTTTTTTTCCTCTAAATTTAGATGTAGATACATGTATTTGTGTTTTGGTGGGGACTTAGTTTTGTGTATCTAGAGCTTCTGCAGTGACAAATATTTGTAATTTTACTTTACTTGCCAATCTTTACATTTTTAATTTTCAGCTCCTAATCCCAGATTTGAGATCAAGTGACTGGGCAAAGGGGTGGATGACAAAAAATGGGATTGTGGAGGGGGAGGGTTATAATACTGGAAAATTGAGCAAGAACTAGCTGAAATCCCACTCTTCGGGTTATGAAATAGAATTCAATAATTCTGTTAAATTGTGTGCTGCTGTAACAAAAACTATTGTCAGGAGAGCAGCTAAACTGTTGTAAAATCCTAGGAACCATTACATTTTTTGAATGAAGAATTGATTAAATATTTCATGTGAAAGCAAGACAGTGGGATTAATAGCTTTGTGTTTCTTTTCACGAAGAGTTTCTATGGACAGGGTTTCCTGTGTGGTTTTAAGCATGTAATCAGGTTATTATCAGGCAAATGAGCAATAAGGGTGCTGTTCAAAAGAATTGAATTCCTCCCTAACTCTCTTTGTTTATTGATGGAGGCCATTTAGTCCAAGTGTGTTCTGCCACCATTCAGCAAAATAACTGCCAGTCTGTAATATAACCTCCTGTATCTGCCTAAGTGCCCCATTGTGCAGTGTGTTTGGTTAACAAAGATATGTCAATCTCAGATTTAAAATGAATACTTGATCTGGCCAATCTAGCATCAGTTGCCAATTGCAGAAGACATCACTTCTTGTGAAAGAAACGTTTCTTAACTTCAGCCTTGAAAGGTCTGGCTCTAATTTTAGACTATGTCCCGAGCTTTAGTGCCTCCAGTCAGTGAGAACAATTTGTCTATCCATTTCTTCCTTTCCATATCATGAAACCTTTAATCAACCTTAACCTAAATTTCAGGAAATATGACTCTAATTTGTGCTACTTGTAGTTTAACCCATTTGCTGAAGAACAAAATATGGTTAGACAATACTGAAAGAGATTCAGGAAAGGTAACGGAGTTGCTTGCGTTTCAACTTGACGAGGCATCTCATCTGATGCCTCATCCACAGATTCTGAGGGAAGTGAGTAGAAATCAGGAACGTGGTACGTGGAACAGTCCCTCTTCCGCACCTACACTGGCCCCAAACCCCACCTCTTCCTCCGTTACATTGATGACTGTATCGGTGCCGCCTCTTCTTCCCAAGAGAAGCTCGAACAGTTCATCCACTTTACCAACACCTTCCACCCCAACCTCCAGTTCACCGGGGCCATCTCCAACACATCCCTCACCTTCCTGGACCCCTCTGTCTCCACCTCAGGCAACCAGCTAGAAACTGATGTCCACTTCAAGCCCACCGACTCCCACAGCTACCTATATTACACATCCTCCCACCCACGCCCCTGCAAAAATTCCATTCCCTATTCCCAATTCCTTTGCCTCGGCCACATCTGCTCCCAGGATGAGGCGTTCCACTTCCGCACATCCCGGATGGCCGCGCTCTTCAAGGACCACAACTTCCCCACCCCGCAGTGGCTGAGAACGCTCTTGGCCATATCTCCCGCATTTCCCGCAACACATCCCTCACACCCCGCCCACGCAATAACCGCCCTAAGAGAATCCCCCTCGTCCTCACCTACCAACCCACCAACCTCTGGATACAACGCATCATCCTCTGACACTTCTGCCATCTACAATCTGACCCCGCCATCCAAGACGTTTTCCCATCTCCACCCTTGTCTGCCTTCCGGAGAGACCACTCTCCGTGACTCCCTTGTCCACTCCACACTCCCCTCCAACCCCACCACACCCGGCACCTTCCCCTGCATAGGAAGTGCTATACTTGCCCCCACACCACCTCCCTCACCCCTATCCCAGGCCCCAAGATGACTTTCCATATTAAGCAGATGTTCACCTGCACATCTGCCAATGTAGTATACTGCATCCACTGTACCCGGTGTGGCTGCCTCTACATTGGGGAAACCAAGCGGAAGCTTGGGGACCGCTTTGCAGAATACCTCAGCTCCGTTCACAATCAACAACTGCACCTCCCAGTCGCGAACCATTTTAACTCCCCCTCCCATTCCTCAGACAACATGTCCATCAATGGCTTCTGCAGTGCCACAATGATGCCACCCGAAGGTTGCAGGAACAGCAACTTGTATTCCGCTTGGGAACCCTGCAGCCCAATGATATCAATGTGGACTTGACCAGCTTCAAAATCTCCCCCTCCCCCACTGCATCCCAAAACCAGCCCAGCTCATCCCCACCTCCCTAACCTGTTCTTCCTCTCACTTATCCCCTCCTCCCACCTCAAGCCGCATCTCCATTTCCCATCTACCTACCTCATCCTGCCTCCTTGACCTGTCCATCCTCCTTGGACTGACCTATCCCCTCCCCACCTATACTCTCCTCTCCACCTATCTTGTTTTCTCTCCATCTTCGGTCTGCCTCCCCCTCTCTCCCTATTTATTTCAGAACCCTCTCCCCATTCCCCTCTCTGATGAAGGGTCTAGGCCCAAAACGTCAGCTTTTGTGCTCCTGAGATGCTGCTTGGCCTGCTGTGTTCATCCAGCTTCACACTTTGTTATGTAGAAATCAGGAAGCTTTGGCCATGATATCCAATCCAGTGTAGCCTAGGTGATACTGGAGGATTACAAATGTTACACCTTTATTTCAAAAGGGATATAACAATAAGCCTAATAATTAGAGGTGAGTTAATTGAATTTCACTGGTGGGGAAGCTTTTGAAATTGAACTGGACAAACTTGATAGTCACTTGGGCCAATGTGGGTTAATTATGTTGGGGATGCATATCAATTGATTGCTTAAAAAATGTCACTTTTTAAAGCTTTTCATTAGGAGTTTTTGCAAGAGTATTGATTTCGAAGGTTAAGACAAACATTAATACTGCATTTATACTCCACAAAACATGATTTATTTTCTCTTTGAATCAATACTCTTGTGAAATATCCTGATGGGTAAGATGAAAGGCTTCAATTTGTTTTAAGCAGTAGCCAAGTTCTATATGACCAAATATCAATTTATAATATTTATGGACAAGGGGAGGAACTAGTAGATTTTGAACTTTTGGACTCTCTCCAGGTTATAAAGGGTTTTCACTAAAGATTTGAAGAGAGCCCATGTAATTTCTTGGAAATAAGGTCAACAGTTCAATGTGGGCTGTGGGCTGCCTGCTTATTGTAGAAAGTTAAATGACTTTGGTAAAATAATCAAGCACAACTTCAGGGAAATGATAGATGGGATTCATTGCCCTTAATTGCATAGCTTTGGAAGAGACTGTAGGAGCCTTCATGCAAATGGATGCCTCTCAACCCTCTGTGGACTATGCTTGTTTCACAAACCAAAGGGGCAAAGAAAGAGTAGTGCATTTGCAAGATTCTTGAGACTGTCTCTCTTGGTTGAAGTACTTGAAAACTTGAAAGTTTTCATGTTACAAGTATTTTAATTGTCTTGTAAACTGTGAAAACGCTGAAGTTATGACCACTATCCAAAAACTTTGGATTCTAATTGATTTCTAATTGAACTGAAACCTTGTTTGGAAGATCTTATGGCTGTCGGCAATTCAATTTTGTTAACTAGCTTTCAAGGCGGAATTGGATGCTGCACTTGTGGCTAATGGGATCAAAGAAAATGGTGGGCACGAAGGCAAGAACAGCCTATTGAGTCAGACAATCAGCCATGACCATAAATAGTGGAGCAGTCTCGGGGTTGAGTGGCGTACTCCTATTTTCTGTGTTTCTCCGATAACTATACCTATTGCTTGAAAATGTTCAATATTTTGACTTCAACCATTTTGTGGTAGAAAATCCCACAAGGGCACTACCCTCTGCAGAAATTTTCAAGCATCTCAGTCCTAAACAGCCTACGGCACATTCTTAGACTGAGAACCCTGTTTCCGGCCTTCCTAGCCATCTCCAACATTTTTCCTGTATTTGCCTTGTTTGGTCCTGTCAGAATTTTATATGTTTTTGTGGTTGGTTCACTTGCTGAGCTGGTTCATTAGTTCGTGTTTGTTTCGTTATCCAGCAGGGTAATGAAATGTCTGTGAACTAACGAACCAGCTCAGTGAGCGAGCTAACCACAGCATCCCCTAACCGAGCTACAAATCTACTCAAGAATTTTTGTTATTGGATTCCTCCTCATTCTTCTAAGCTCAAGTGAATGTGATCCTAATCAATCTGGTGTCTCTTCATATGTCAGTCCTGCCGTCCCAGGAATCGGTCTGGTAAACCTTTGTTACAAGCCCTCCCGTAGCCAGAACAGGCATCCTCAAGGACAGCAAATTTCTCAATATTCCAGATGCCGTCTCACCAAGGTCCTATACAATTGCAGTAAGACATCCCTGCTCCTTAACTTGAATTCTGTCCCTATGACAGCCAACATATTGTTTGCATTCTTCACTGCCTGCTGTATCTGCATGCTTGCTTTCAGCATGTGGTGTACAAAAACACCCATGCTGCACCTCCCCCTTTCTCAATCAACTGCTTTCCTTCTTTCTATGGTTTAACAAGTTATTGTTGCAGCAAATTATCCTGAACACACTCGAGGAAGTTGCTTACTTTCTGATGCTAATTTGCATATTCCAATTTACACTAAAGTTACAAAGCCTTCATTAAAACCACCCTCCCTTTGCTAGATGCTTGTTAAATCTCTATTTACGCGATCACTTGCTTCAGAGCTGTGATCAGGAGGTTTTATATACCAGTCCCAGAAAGACTTGTATTGTTTTTAAACTTTCTTAATTTTGCCCATAACGTGTCTCCTGTCTTACATTTTGGTACATGCTGCCATTTTAAATAAGTCTAGCCTTTGTGCTCGCATATTTAGTTCCCACTGCTGGTTGTCTTTCACTGTGTCTGAATACCTGCCATATCAAGGCTACTATTTAAGCTTTGTGATTTCAAACCAATAAGTTGACAGTTTTGGAGCAAGCTGTTGAAGTGGCTATAATTCCTTTTTAACTTTAAATGTTTAACATTTGTCTTTCGGTTCCCACCTGATGCCTCAAATGCTTTTCTAGGTAATCTCAGCAAAGCGGATAGAGAGCTGATTATTGTGGCCACAAGTGCTAATAATCACTGTCCCTACTGTGTTATTGCACATAGTGCCCTACATCGGATATATTCCAAAAATCCAATTCTAGCAGATCAAGTGAATACTAATAAAATAATCAGTTTACACAAAGCCAGGCCTTTGAAATGGACTGTTTTGACAGTTGGTGACCTCGCCTCTCCTCTGCCTTTTCTTTTAAGGTTGTTGTGAACAGGCAGCTGGATGATCGGCAACATGCCATGTTGGATTTTGCTCTTGCTGTGAGCAATGCAGAAAACATCAGTGAAGATCAACTTAAAAAACTGGAGATGCATGAATTTGACCGTGAGGATGCTTGGGACATTGCTGCAATAACTGCGTTTTTCACAATGTCCAACCGTCTAGCTCACCTTATTGATTTGCATCCGTATGAAGAATTTTATACACTGCGAAAATTGCCCAGGGAGAAGGATAAGAGTGAAGGTTAAGATAGTCTGATGTCTAGTTCTGTTTCAGCCTGCTTTTTATTTTGAAAGTAGCTTACTTTTATTTAAGTTTGAAGTAAAAGCTCTGGAACCCAGAGCTAGTAGTTTATAAAATGCAAAATACAACTAGAATCCGAGATAACACAGAACATAGAATATTACAGCACAGTGCAGGCCCTTCGACCCTCAATGTTGTGCCGACCTGCCATGCCAATCCGAAGCCCATCTAACCTACACTATTCCATGTACGTCCATATGCTTGTCCAATGATGACTTAAATGTATCTAAAGTTGGCAAATCTACTACCGTTGCAGGTAAAGCATTCCATTCCCTTACTACTCTCTGAGTAAAGAAACTACCTCTGACATCTGTCCTATGTCTTTCACCCCTCAATTTAAAGCTATGCCCCCTCGTGCTCTCCTCGGAAAAAGGCTCTCCCTATCCACCCTATCTATCCCTCTGATTATCTTATATGTCTCAATTAAGTCACCTCTCAACCTTCTCTCTAACGAAAACAGCCTCAAGTCCCTCAGCCTTTCCTCGTAAGACTGTCCCTCCATACCAGGCAACATCCTAGTAAATCTCCTCTGCACCGTTTCCAAAGCTTCCACGTCCTTCTTATAATGCGGTGACCAGAACTGTACGCAATATTACAAGTGCGGTCGCACCAGAGTTTTGTACAGCTGCAACATAACCTCTTGGTTCCGGAACTTGATCCCTCTCTTAATAAAAGCTAAAAACAGTGTAAGCCTTCTTAGCAGCCCTGTCAACCTGGGTGGCAACTTTCAAGGATCTGTGTACATGGACACCGAGATCTCTCTGCTCATCTACGCTACCAAGAATCTTACCATTAGCCCAGTACTTTGCATTCCGGTTACTCCTACCGAAGTGCATCACCTCACACTTGTCTGCATTAAACTCCATTTGCCACCTCTCAGCCCAGCTCTGCAGCTTATCTATGTCTCTTTGTAACCTACAACGTCCTTCGTCGCTCCCCACAACTCCACCGACCTTAGTGTCGTCTGCAAATTTACTAACCCATCCTGCTACGCCCTCATCCAGGTCATTTATAAAGATGACAAACAGCAGTGGACCCAACACCGACCCTTGCGGTACACCACTAGTAACTGGACTCCAGGATGAACATTTCCCATCAACTACCACCCTCTGTCTTCTTTCAGCAAGCCAATTTCTGATCCAAACTGCTATATCTCCCACAATCCCATTCCTCCGCATTTTGTACAATAGCCTACTGTGGGGAACCTTATCGAAAGCCTTGCTGAAATCCATATACACCACATCAACTGGTTTACTCTCAACTGTCTGTTTGGTCACCTTCTCAAAGAACTCAATAAGGTTTGTGAGGCACGACCTTCCCTTCACAAAACCATGCTGACTATCCCTAATCGATTTATTCTTTTCTAGATGATTATAAATCCTATCCCTTATAACCTTTTCCAACACTTTACCAACAACTGAGGTAAGGCTCACTGGTCTATAATTACCAGGGTTGTCTCTACTCCCCTTCTTGAACAGGGGAACCACGTTTGCTATCCTCCAGTCATCTGGCACTATTCCTGTAGACAATGACGAGTTAAAGATCAATGCCAAAGACTCAGCAATCTCCTCCCTGGCTTCCCAGAGGATCCTAAGATAAATCCCATCCGGTCCAGGGGACTTATCTATCTTCACCCTCTGTAGGATTTCTAATACCTCTTCCTTGTGAACCTCAATCCCACCTAGTCTAGTAACCTGTATCTCAGTATTCTCCTCAACAAAATTGTCGTTTTCTAGAGTGAATACTGTTGAAAAATATTCATTTAGTGCTTCCCCTATCTCCTCTGACTCCACACACAACTTCCCACTACTATCCTTGATTGGTCCTAATCTTACTCACGTCATTCTTTTATTCCTTAAATACCTATAGAAAGCCTTAGGGTTTATCCTGATTCTATCCGCCAACAATTTCTCATGTCTCCTCCTGGCTCTTCTGAGCTCTCTCTTTAGGTCTTCCCTGGCTACATTGTAACCCTCAAGCACCCTAATTGAGCCTTCACATCTCATCCTAACATAAGCCGCCTTCTTCCTCTTGACCAGAGATTCCACTCCTTCGTAAGCCACGGCTCCCGCGCTCTACAGCTTCCTGCCTGCCTGACAGGTACATACTTATCTCGGACACACAGAAGCTTTTCCTTGAATAAGCTCCACATTTCTAATGTACCCATCCCCTGCAGTTTCCTTCCCCATCCTATGCTCCCTAACTCTTGCCTAATCTCATCGTAATTGCCTTTCCCTCAGCTATAACTCTTGCCCAGTGGTGTACACCTATCCCTTTCCATCACTAAAGTAAACATAACAGAATTGTGATCGCTATCACCAAAGTGCTCACCTACTTCCAAATCTAACACCTGGCCGGGCTCATTACCCAGTACCAAATCTAATGTGGCTTCGCCCCTTGTTGGCCTGTCTACATACTGTGTCAGGAAGCCCTCCTGCACACACTGGACAAAAACAGACCCATCTATTGTACTCAAACTATAGTGTTCCCAGTCAATATCTGGAAAGTTGAAGTCCCCCATGACAACTACCCTGTCTCTCTCTCTCCTATCGACAATCACCTTTGCTATCCTTTCCTCTACATATCTGGAACTATTCGGAGGCTTATATAAAACTCCCAACAGGGTGACCTCTCCTTTCCTGTTTCTAACCTCAGCGCATACTACCTCAGTTGACGAGTCCCCAAACATCCTTTCTGCAACTGTAATACTGTCCTTGACCAACAATGCCACACCTCCCTCTCTTTTACCATCTTCTCTGTTCTTACTAAAACATCTAAGTCCCGGAACCAGCAACAATCATTCCTGTCCCTGCTCTCTCCATGTCTCCGAAATGGCCACAACATTGAAGTCCCAGGTACCAACCCATGCTGCTAGTTCACCCACCTTATTTCGGATGCTCCTGGCGTTGAAGTAGACACACTTCAAATCAATTTCTTGCTTGCCGGTGCCATCTTGCATCCTTGAAACTTTATTTCGGATCTCCCTACTCTCAACATTTTCTATACTCTAACTACAATTTTGGTTCCCATTCCCCTGTTGAATTAGTTTAAACCCACCCAAATAGCCTTAGTGAATGTCTCCTCCTGCTCTCCCCTCTGGCTCAGGTGAAGACCATCCTGCTTGTAGAGATCCCACCTACCCCAAAGTTAATGATTTCTATATAATGTTGAAAATGAGAATTCTTACACAGCTATTAAAGTCAGAAAATAACAAATGAATTGTGAATTGAACATCTATCTAACTGTTACAAAATTGCATGCCAAATAATTTTGTACTATATAATATTTTTATTCGTTCACAGGATGAGGGTGTTGGTGGCAAGGCCAGCATTTATTGCCCAGAGGCAGTTAACCACACTTGTGGATCTGGAGTCGCATGTAGGCCAGACAAGGTAAGCATGGTGGGTTACTTCCCTGAAGGACATTAGTGAACCAGATGAGTTTTTCCAACAATCACTAATAGATTCATCGTTGCCTTAGATTCTTAATTCCAGATTTTTATGCAATTCAAATTTTACCATCTGCTGTGGTGGGATTCAAACCTAAGTCTTCAGAACATTACTTGGGTCTCTGGATTAACAATCCAGCAATAATTCCACTAGGCCATCACTTCCCCATTATTTACAGATATGTATGTCTTATGGGCAGATCTGGTACTCTTTTTCTGTCCCAGAATACTGTCACAGGTATAACTGAATTCTATATGAATTAGTTCTGTTAAAAATAAATCAACTATATTAGTGTTTGTTTATACATTTATTCAGTTGAACATGGTTGCATGCCTGTTTTAAAATGGCACATTTTTGTGTGTTTTCAGGATGTTGTGATAGGCATCAATTGATTTTAATTGTATTGAAAAATGTACAATAATTCTATTTTAACTGCATTTTTGTGAAAAATGTTATTTCCTGGTTAATTGAAGAGAAAGGCAGTTGTGTCTGAACAGCAGTTTGAGTAGTTCTCTAGATTGAAAAAAAATTAGAATTTGAGTTCTAGGCACTGCATAATAGGAAGAGGATTATAGCCATGAAACTGGTACAATGAAAATTCACTTGAACAGTGATTATGAGTTGTAGTTATGAGGAAAGATTTGAAAGTTTAATACTTTTTTTCATAAACAGGAGGTCATGGCGTAAGCTAACAAATTATTCATTCTTCATAATTTTGGAAAGGTCAATAATAACTGAAAGTTCCAATGTATTAATGATCCAGTCAATAATGGTAAAGCAAGGCTACCATAAACGAGCAAATGAGAACATCAAGATATTTTGCAATGGGTAACTTGAACAAAACTTTGACTATCAGGCCCGTGACTATGGCATTTAAATGAGAATTAAGAGGAGTGAGAGGAAAATAAGTTGAAAATACATAGCTCCAATTGATAACTGGAACTGTTGTTAGTCCAAGTTATTTTTATAATTGCACATTTCATTCAATTTAGTTTTGCAGAACTTGAATTTTCATGAATATTAACAAATGCAATCAAGAATATCTACAGGTTAAGTGAATTCGCATTGAAAATTGACTTTTAACCAATTTAATTCTAGCTAGTATGGAATAAATTAATTGTGATCCATGAGATAGAAAACCCAACTGTCAGAAGCTGGCCATAACTAATACAAATACAATTCCACCATCCTTTATGTTTTATCCTTTTTATAGGCTGAAAGGATTGAGTTAAGGGCTAAACTTTTTGTCATCATTCTAAGTTTTAGCAAAAGTAATGAGAGCTATTGATGTACAAAGACTGAATAACAGACAAAAACATACAGATTGTCAAGGCTGATAACGTAGGAGCAGTATTTTACCCATGTTAATTGTGGGAAGACAGTGGAAAATGTAAGACATCTGAACAAAGATGTGGGAATTGAAATATGTAATGTTTTGTATTAAGCTCGGAGGTATGTAACTTTGCAGAGTTGGTTTTATCTAGCTTTCCTTGTATACACATGAAAAATAAATGATGATTGACCTGTGTACTGAGTTTCTTGTTAACGTGTTGAGTTGTGCCCCAATAGAATCCTGATCAGCAGGAACAGATGTACGTGCACTTTGGACAGAATACCTGTGCTGGATGGATATGGCCACAATTAAAAGAATCTGAAGCAGTCTCAGGATGGAAGATGCTGGGTAGTGAGGCAGATATGAAATACCTAATGGAATTTCGCAAGTTACTTTCGGAAATCTGGATACTTAAGTGTAAAGACTGAATGGGCAAAATATATAATTGCTTAAAATCAAATAATATTTCATTTTAAGAATGCTTTGGATAATAATAGATACGTCAGAACAAATAAGAAATTTGTTCTGAGAACTTGGATTATTTTGTTAGGCCGTAATTGAATATCAATGTTGGAATTTGTACAAGTTAGTGAAAGGAAAATGCAGATGTGACTGACTATAGAAAGATTAAGCTTTGACTGGAACAATTAATTTTGGGAACTATAACGGAAATACTAAGAATATCCACCAAATAAAAACCAAAAGAACTGCGGATGCTGTAAATCAGGTACAAAAACAAAGTTGCTGCAAAAGCTCAGCAGGTCTGGAAGCATCTGTGGAGGAGAAAACAGTTAACATTTTGGGTCCAGTGACCCTTCCTCAGTTGGATGCAGTTTTAAGAAAAGAGAACTGGGATATTGTTTCAGTTAATTTGATTTGGTAGTTCAAGTATTTATGCCTAAATTCCAGTAAATAAGAATCAGCAGTAATTTTTATAAAATTTAAGTGAGGTGATCTGTGGAAGTGGGCGGTACCATCGTGTATAGGAGGGTGACCATTCATATCTTCTGCATGTGTGTCTACTGACCAGCTCTATCACTGTCGTCTTCCTTGCTCTGAAATGTAGACACCAGGTCCTGGGGATTTATCAACTTTCAGCCCATTAATTTGTACTCTGGAGTTGGTTAGTTCGCCGAGCTGACTGGTTTTCATGCAAGTGTTTTCACCTCCCTGTTAGGTGACATCATCAGTGCTGTGTACCCTCTGTTGAAGCGTGTTATTCTGTCCCAATCTAAATTTATATTTCCTGGTCTGTCACGGTGGGCAGTCTTGTTTCCAGTTTTTGTACTATCGTGGTATGTGGATGGTGTCTATTTCAACATGTTTGTTAATGTGTCAGTGGTTGAAAACCAGGCCTCTAGGAATTCTCATGCTTGTCTTTGTCTTGCTTGTCCTGGTACTGGAACTTTCTACTACTGTAATGGCTGTAGGGTGCTACAAGTTATGATAATGGATACTCATAACCCCTGCTACAAATATGAATGAAAAATCTCACGTCAAAAATCTCTATACCTGAACTCGACAAACCAACAATGGACATCAACACTTGAACAGGCCCTTTAGGGTCAAGCAAACAGGACCAGAACCAAGAAGAGACTCTAACTACAAATAAAACTGACAAAACTGATGCTTAGCAATGATAAGAACAAACCAGACACATGGATAAGAAATTTATCAGACAGACACCTTACATGTACCAGGAAAGCTGTCCTAATATAGGACATCCTAAAATATAACTATAAGGACAACAACAAAACGGATTTCTAGGCTACATTCGAGGCCACACTGATATCTAATGGACTCATGGACGAAACACAAAAAGCCATCTGTCAAGCCATAGTCTCTACCCTGAACAGGAGAAGCCAGGCAAACATACTCAACCCCTCCAAAAGAAAAGCCCTCAAAGGACTAAAGAAGGACAGGATCATCATATTCTTACGGCAGACAGAGGCAGCTATAATGAAGAAATTGGACTACATTGATAAAGCACAAAAACTAATTACAGATACCAACACTTACTAACAGAGGGAGTCCAATCCCACACCACAGCTAGGGAGCAGAATCACCTACACACTGATGAAATTACGAATGGCAGGACAAATAACAAGAACAGACTTCCTAAAAATGAAACCTGATGGATCAAACACCCCCAATTCTACAGACTACCCAAAGTACACAAACCTGAAATCTCCCTCAGACTTGTAGCTTGCCTGCCAGACACACCAACTTGCAGGCTAACCAAGGAATTACAACTGAGACTAAAACACCTCACTAATTGATCAATCCACTTCATACATTCAGCACAAGAATTCCTGGACAACATCAGGAACAAAAGAATCGACAAAGAAGAAATGATTGTATTCTTTAACGTTACTGTTCACCTTTTGACGTGACACTAGCAAAGGAGACAGCGGTCACATTACTGGACAATCCAAAAACACACACCTCCGATGAAACCATCAATAAGGACAACATGCTAAAGTTACTGGACCTATACTTTGCCCCCCACTTCATCTTTGGCCAGGTCTATGACCAAATTAATAGAATGCCCTTGGGTTTACCCATCTTGGGCCTCACAGTGGAAGCTGTTGTGCAAAAACTGGAACTCTCAGCACTCCCCCAGATCCAGCCTAAACTATGGACGGTACCTTCGTGATCATTAAACAAGCAAAGTTGGAAGAAATGCACCATATTATTAACAGCCTGTTCACCGGGATCAAGTTCACCAGGGAAGAAGAGATCAACAATAAAAGTCCCATCTCTAGACATTAAGGTGAAACGAACAAACAATGGTGAATTCTTTACCAGCATATACAGAGAGACTACACACACAGGCCAAATCCAGAATTACAACAGTGACCACCCAATCCACAAACAGAGCTGTCAAGACTCTGTTTAAACATGTAATAACTCACTGCAACATCCAGAGCTGTGCAAAAACGAAGAGGAACCTATCCAGAGTCTTTGCAAACAAGGGTTATCCTAACAGCTTCATTGCCGATGTCTGTCTGGCAAACTAACAACCCCAGCAAGACACTGTATGCCCCCAACAGACAGGGTAGGATTGCCAATGTCAAACACATCAGCACTGACTGCAAGACTCCTATGACCTCTTGAAATAAGGATAGCACACAAACCAACAGCTACACTTCGCCAGTTATTCTCAAAGACGATAGACTTCATACCCCAATGAGCAGGACAAGTGTGATATACAAAATACCATGCAGCAGCTGCGAGAAACACTACAAGACAGACAAGCAGGAAACTCGCCTTCAAGATATGTGAACACCAACTCACAGCAAAACAGCATGACCAACTCTTCCCTCGGTTCAATATGGTGACATAGAAGGACATCAATTTAACTGGCAAAAAGTTACAATACTGGGACAAGTAAGACAAAAACAAGTGTGAGAATTCCTAGAGCCCTGGTTTTCAACCACCAATGCATTAACAAACAAGTTGAAGTAGACCCTATCTACACATCGCTACGGTACAAAACTGGAAACAAGACTGCCCACCATGACAGACCAGACAATATAAATGTTCTGTCCTGATCTAAAATGTGCTTTAACGCAGGCTACACAGCACTGATGATGACACTTAGAAGGGAGGTGAAACATTTGCATGAAAACCAGTCAGCTCGGCGAACCAACAACTCCAACCCCAACCCAAGCTATAGATCCTCATTAAAACATTCTCTACACTTCTACAAACTTCCTTCATCTCCTCATTCTCCCATTTAACTTGGATCTCCAATTCTGGGATGTTTCTTGTTATCTATCTTATGAAAACACATGCAAAATAATTATTTTCCCCATTATGAACTGTCCTGACTCTCCTCTTCAACGGGCCCACATTTGCCTTAGCTAAATGTTTCTCATTTATCTGTCAAACTTCTACAGTACATTTTTGCATGTGCTAGACTGCATTCCTATTCTGTTCTTGCTTATCAATTGTATAGGAGCTTGGTTAGACTGCAGCTCGAGTACTGTACAATTTTGGTCTCTGTATTTCAGGAAAGATAGCACAGCAAAGGTTCACTAAACTTGTTCCTGTGTTGATGGAATTGTCCTATGAGGAGTGATTATGCAAAACATGTATTCTATGGAGTTTTGAAGAATTAGAAGCCATCTCATTGAAACCTATAAAAGTACTGAAAGTGATAGAGAGGGATTTTTTTTTTGTTTACGGGATGTGGATATCACCGCTTCAGCCAGCATTTGTTGCTTATCCCTAACTGCCTGCAAGGCAACTGAAAGTCGAACACATTGATCAGCCAGACCAGCTGAAGGTGGCAGAGTTTCTTCCCTAAAATTCATTAATGATCCAGATCAGCTTTTTGATTCCAGACAAAAGAAAATTCAAATTAATTCATCTAGCATTATGGGATTCAAACTTATGTCCTCAGATCAATACGCTGGGATTTTGGATTACCAGTTCAGTGCTGTTAACACCATGCCAATATCCAGGAAGCTGTAGATTGGGTAGAGGCAGATGTTTTTCCTGATTGGGGAGTTGATGCTGTATGGTTCTAATTGAAAATTAAGAGCCAGTGCCATTTGGGTTGGAGATTAGGAGAATTATTTTTATTCAGATAATGGTGAATCTTTGGAATTTTCTTCTGAAGGCTGTGGAAATGCTGACTTTAAGTATATTTTAAAGTAGAATTTGATTAACCCTTTATGTCATTAATAATCAAATTTATAGGGTTGGAATGGGATTAAAGTGTCGGATCAGTAATGACCATATTGAATGATGGAGTAAGCCGAATGCCGCCTTCTTATTAACCCTCCTTGCATACACATGAAAATGAAGGATCATTGACCATCTTGTCTGAGCGTCCTAATAATTTATCAGATTGTTTGATAACACAGCAAATAAAAGTTCAACTATTTTATAGAGCAAGATACTCTGCAGTGCTTGTCATGTTTTCTGCATTTTACTTTGGTTCCATATCAGCAACTGCTTAGACCTCTTAATCTGACTAGATCTTCCTTAGAACAATATCTAAATAATATCAGAAAAGTCTCACTAAATGCCTGGCAATGGGAAGAGTTGAAAAATTTAAGTTTCTTTGCTTACATTGTCCTTATGTCCTAGTCTACATTGTCACTATGTGGAAGTGCTGTGTTGGACTGGGGTGGACAAGGTCAGAAATCACATGACAGCAGGTTATAGTCCAACAGCTTTATTTGAAAAGCTTTTGGAATCTCACTCCTCCCTTCGTGTGTTAGTGACAGAGGTAGTATCAGACACAGAATTTATAAGTAAAAGATCAAAGTGTCAAACCCTTAGGTTTGTTTAGCACAACCTCAGCTGTGGTGTGACACTTTGATCTTTTACTTATAAATTCTCTGTCTGATACTACCTCTGTCACTAACACATGAACGAGGAGTAGGACTCCGAAAGCTTGTGTTTTCAAACAAACCTATTGGACTGTAACATGGTGGCGTGTGATTTCTTACATTTGTCATTAATAACTTTAAATATTTAAAACTATGAAAGGATAAGTAGGTAGACAGAAGCTGATTCCAGTCATTGAAGGGATCAGATGAGAATTCATGTAAGGCACATTTTTTCTAAAAAAGACTGATTTACTGAGTGAACTGAATTTATGGAACTAATTACTGGATTTGTGATTTCGATGGAAAACTATATCACTATTTGAGATTAGGTTGGGGATGTGCAAACTGGGTGCATAAGTGTGATTGTGATTATTTGCCAATCTGAACGGTAAGAATGATGGGGACAGTTTGGTGAAATGACTAAATCAATCGCTTGCTACCTACGTATACTTCATTATCACAGGGCTTTGCTTTACACCAATGGGAAGAAAATCCCTGCTGTCTACAAGCTTTACCACTGAATAAAGGGAAATATACATTTGCTTTTAGAAATAACAAAGAGTGGAGCTGGATGAACACAGCAGGCCAAGCAGCATCTTAGGAGCACAAAAGCTGACGTTTTGGGCCTAGGCCCGAAACGTCAGCTTTTGTGCTCCTAAGATACTGCTTGGCCTGCTGTGTTCATCCAGCTCCACACTTTGTTATCTCAGATTCTCCAGCATCTGCAGTTCGTATTATCTCTGATACATTTGCTTTTAGCTCTTTTTGGCTGTTCCAAACCAATCATTATTGACTGATCATGTAAACATCCAATCAGGTTAAACATGTGACTGCACAATCACATGATTGACAGTTCTGTCTTCCCATGATGTCATGATGGCTATCAGACACCATTATCACCTAGCCTTCGACCTTCATAATACATCTCGCTCGACTATATTGCAGGCGTCAGCTCCTGGACCAGTTATTTGGTACCCCCTGCTAATAGCAAAGGGGCTACTATCTATCTTACATTGAATATCCTTGAAAATGCAGTTAAATCTCAATGTATTTACATAAAAAATGTCTTTGGCCTGTTTAAGCTGAGGCTACGATTACTCTTTCCCTTCTATCTCACAATCATTGCCAGACTTTGCACCAACCCTGTACGAAGGCTTATATTTGCGTTTCTCAAGGATGTTCCTTATCAAACTGTTAAAACAGAGTACATTGTGTGCCTTTCACAAGATCCTTTTGTGTGGTCTTGCAGTCTTGGTGTACTCCCTCTATGAAGGCATCTAAATACTCTAGCTTAGTTTAAGTATCAAACGAGACAAGCTGCTGTTTCTGCTAAAAATCTTCCCCAGCTATTTTATGCTGTTTCAGCTATGGGTAGCCGTAACAGGGACTAATTAGGCCAAAGGGTTTGATTGTACTAGAAAGATATCTTGATACCCCTGCTTGCTTGGAAGAGAACTTGGGTATGAAATGCTTGTCTTGTGGAGCCTGTCCCAAATAACTGACTTGTCTTTTCAGAGCATGGAATGGTGCAATACAGGAAGCACCTCTTAGAAATGTACAGCTACTTAGTTTCACTTGCTGCTGTTGTCTCTCAACCCAGCATTTTGTCCCCTTCAAATATTTATCCAATTTCCTTTTGAATTACAGGAGGGTCACTGGACCTGAAACGTTAACTCTGATTTCTCTCTGCAGATGCTCCCAGACCTGCTGAACCTTTCTAGCAATTTCTGTTTTTGTTCCTTTTGAATTTTCTATTGAATCTGCCACATCCTTTCAGTCAATAAATTTCAAATGACAACAATTAGACATGGCAGGTGAATGAAACAAAAAGAATGAATTTGTGTTGGAATTGCTTTTAAGACTATAAGAAATAAGAATATGAGTAGGCTATTTGGCCTCCCAAGCTTGCTTTGCCATTCCACAGGAACATAACTGATTCACATTTTCATTTCCACTTACCTGGCTTTTCCTCATAACCCTTGATTCTCCTACTGATCAAGAATCTATCTCAGCCTTAAATATACACAAGGCCGCTACCCCCTCAGCTGTCTGTGGCAAGGGGTTTCAAAGACACTTCACCCTCAGAAGAAATTTCTCCTTATTTTAGCCTTAAATTGGCACCTCTTTATTCTGTAATTATGCACTCTGAAGCGTCTAGGACCAATGAGAGGAAACATCCTCTCAATACTTACCCTGTTGTCAAGCCCCTTAAGCATCAACATGATCTTGTTGAGACATTGATCATTTCTCATTCTTCTAAAGTCCAGTGAGCAGTGTCCCAACCTGTTTCGCCTTTGCTCATAAGAAATCCCTCCACATCAGGGATCATCCTTGTGAACCTTCTCTGAACTGCCTCCAATGAAATTTAATAAGCGGACCAAAAATTATGCTCAGTACCCTGGATATGGTCTCACCAGCACTTGCAGTCAACGGCCATGAAGCTGGAAAAGGACAGCAGGTCAGACAGCATCTGAGGAACAGGAAAGTCAACATTTTGGGCCAAAACTCTTTGTTAGGACTCACGAAGTGCTTCAGCACGAAACGGTGACTTTCCTGCTCCTTAGTTGCTGTCTGAGCTGCTGTGCTTTTTCAGCTTCACATCTATTGATCTGGCTTCTGGCATCTGCAGTCTTTACTGTCTCCAACTCACCAGCAACTTGTACAATTTCAGTAAGACCTCCTTACTCCTATGTTCCAAACCCCTTGAAATAAAGGCCAATATTCCATTAGCCTTTCTGATTACCTGCTGCACCTGTGCACTAGCATTGTGTTTCATGCACAAGAACTCCTGAGTCTCTTTGTGTTGTAACTTTCTGCAGTTTTTCTCCATTTGTAGAATAATCTGTTCTTTTTGTTCTCCTTTCTAAAGTGAACAATTTCAGATTTTCCCATATTGTAGTCCATTTGCCACTTACTTAACCAATCAATATCTCTCTGAAAGCTGTTTGTATCCCTCTGACAATCTGCCTTTTCACCTTTTTTTTTGTCAAATGCAAATTTGGCTACAGTATATTTATTTCCTTCCCCCAAATCATAACTTATATTGTAAACGCCTGTGGTTCCACCACTGACCCCTGTAGAAACCAATGGTTACATGTTAACAACTTGTAAAAGAATGCTTTATTCCCTGTTTCTGTTTCTTGCCCATTAGCCAATTTTCTTTCCATGTCAAAGCACTACCTCCAACACCATGGGTTGTTGTCTCATGACTTATCCTCTTGGGAGGTACCATGTTGGTGCTGCTGCTTCACAACACCTGGGTCCTGAGTTCGAATCCAATCTCGAGTGACTGTGGAGTTTGCACATTCTCTCCATACCTGCGTGGTTCCGTCCCAGTGTTCCAGTTTCCTCCCACAGTCCAAAAATGTGCAGGTTAAGTTAACTGGCCGTGCTAAATTCTCTGTACATCTCTGGACGCTGTGAATAAGCCATGGTAAATTTGGGATTATGGGAATAAGGCATGCAGTGAAGAGTCACCTACAGTAAAATGACATGAGATTAATTCCCAAGACTGAGTGGAGTAACGCAAGGTGGTGTTCCTCAGCAATGCTGTTTTTCACGTTCTCTAACTTGACGTGTGCTTTCTATGATAAAGATTTTCTATATGGTTACTATGCATGAAATCGGACTGGGAGACTGTTTGCCATCTCAAATGCAAATCTGAAACAAATGTAATAAATGCTGGAGAACATCTTGTAAAAGAATGCTTTATTCCCAGTTTCTGTTTCTTGCCCATTAGCCAATTTTCTTTCCACGTCAAAGCACTACCTCCAACACCATGGGTTCTTGTCTCATGACTTATCCTCTTGGGAGGTACCATGTTGGTGCTGCTGCTTCATCTGTGACAAGTGAAACTGAAATCATTTTGAGTCAAGGACAATTCAGAACTGAAATTGGTTGGCAAATGTTTATTATTGAGACTGTTTCACCTGTCCAGATTAAAGCAAAAATCAAATGAAATGAGACGTGTTATGATTCATGGCATAGAAACAGGAGTAGGTAAATTCAGCTCCTTAAGCAGCCTCCTGCCATTTATTATGCCCATGGCTGATCTCAACTTGGCCTCAACTCCACTTTCCTGTCTATTTCCCCAGAACACCTTAACCCATATCTAATTAAAAATATACATCCTCCTCAAATTTACTCAATGTCCTGGCATCGGCCACACTCTTGACATACTCAATTCCATAGATTCACGACCTTTTGAGAGAAGTAATTCCTCCTCATCTCAGTTTTAAATGAATCTGCTACCCTTATTCTAAAACTATGATCTCTTGTTCTAAATTGCCTCCAAGAGGAAACATCCTCTCATATCTACTATGTCAATTCCTTTTAGCATTTTATTTATGACAATTATGAAGTTTCTCTCCATTTAGAAAATAAGCCACCTTTCTATTCTGCCAGCCTGAATAAATTCACACTTATTCACATTCCCTTCTTCTGCCAGTTTTTGTCTCATTCACCTAACCCTATGCATTTATAAATTTCTTATTTCTTTAGCGACCCACTGAAGAGAGCACACCAGCGGCCCAGTGTGAAGCAGGGGCAGGGGAATGTGCTGGCTGCCAACAGCCTGATGCGGAGTGTGCTGGCAGCAGCAGTGGCCTGGTGCAGAGTGTGGCGACAGCCAGCAGTCAAACCATGTGGAGGTTCCCTGGGCTCGTCTGCTGTCGAGAGCCCTTGGAGACAGACTATGATGCGTATATGTGTAATGTAACTTTTTCTTCACTTTTTGGTTCTGTAACTGAGGATTATACCTAGGTACTCTGTACCTAATATGATGTAATGTATTGGTGACATTGTTACACTGTCACTAATCTGTAACTGAAGTTGTACAATCACTTCCGCTGTAATCAATAGCTGTGTTCCTGCACAACATTGCGCTATAGAAATAACACGGCCTATGGGAAAAGCAGGGTTAGGGGCAAACCACCAAAAAAATCACTCAAAATCACTTAAAAATCACTCAGAAGCCTAATGCAAAGGACAGTACAGTTTGAATGAATGTTTAATTCATAAATAATGAAATAAAAGTAAATTTAACACCTTACCTTGAAAAAATGTCATAAAAAACTTGGTGGGGAAAACATTTTGAGGTTGCTCTGTTGTTGATGCAGGAGCTGAGGGTCATCATCATCATCATCATCACCACCACCTTCAGCTGTAGTTGTGGTTGCGGGGTTCGGCTGAAAGATTGTTAATACAAAAGTGGATGGCTGTGGTTCATTATCTTCTGACTGTTTCTTGGGGTTTGGCTTAAAAAAGACATCCAGTTTTTTGCTGCTTTGCCCTTTTTCTTCTTTCATGAAGGACCAGTTCATAGGGTGACAAATAAGATCTTGTTTCTACCACCTACTACCCTGCTGCTTTCGGTATTGTAATCTTTGTCCTCTAAGAGCTGCAACTGCTTTTCAATTTCCCTCAGGATAGAAGACAAAACAGAAGTGGAAAGATCGCATAGTGCTGCATCCTGGACTACTACTACTTCATCTCCAACTTCCAATTCCCCCTCAGTGACAATTTGTTGTAGATCAGCTGTAGACAGGTCTTCACAATGGGACTCGAGCAGCACTTCCACATACTCACTCTCCACTTCTTCAAATCCGAAATCCAAATCAATGTTCTTTGATTCTAATCTGGGAGAAACTTCCATCAAACTGCATGCAAGCATTCCTACTGACATCACCTCAGGCCTCCATGATAATGCCAATTGAATTCTGGATGTTAAAGCTCTTCCAAAATTGAAGAACACTGTCCTTATTCCCCTCAGTGCTGCAATCACCCTTTTAAAAGTGCACCTTAAATAATAAGTTTTAAAAGCTACTCTGCACCTTGGTTCATGGGTTGAAGGAGAGAGTTTGTGTGTTTGGGGGTAGAAATAGTACTTTGATGTTTTCAGAAATCTCACCAACAGTGGGAGGATGGCTTGGTGTACTGTCCAGGATGAGGAGATTCTTGAAAACCAATTTTTTTCCTACAATACTTTCTTAAACCAACTTCCAAAACATCAACAATAAGATCTGAAAAAAATTTAACCTATCTTTCAACTTCTTTTGCTTGACCTAAATGGAACACCTAGAATAGACTTAAGGTAACGTTTCAAGGCTCAGGGCTTGGCAGAGTGGTATGCCACCACAGGCTTAAGCTTTAAGTCTTCACTGGCATTGGCACTCAGCAGCACAGGCATACAATCCTTTGCCACCCTAAAGCCTGGAGTACGTGCTTCATTCATAGAAACGTAGGTTCTTGATGGCATTCGCTTCCAATATAAATCTGTCTCATCCAAATTGAAAATTTGATCTAAGTTGTAGCCTTTTTCGTCAATTTTTTTACGATGGGGGTAAGTGCCATCACATGCTTCTCTTCTGCACTACCAACTTTGCCACATAACTTTGTTCCTAAGCTGGCACTGTTAAGTGGCAACTTATAAACTTTTACTGTACTCATTTGAGTACATGTGACAGTAAAGCACTATTCAGGCTAGATGTCAGTAGAATCTTCCCGATGTTGAGGCAGTCCAAAATTAGGGGTCACAGTCTAAGAATAAGGGGTTAGCTATTCAGGACTGAGATGAGGAAGAATTTCTTCACCCAGAGAGTTGTGAACCTGTGAAATTCTCTCCTACCGGAAGCTTTTGGCGCAAGTTCATTACAAATATTCAAGAGGGAGCTGGATGTGGCCCAAAGGGATCAAGGGTATGGAGAGAAAGGAGAAATGAGATATTGAGATTGCATGATCAGCCGTGATCACATTGAATGAGTTCCTTAATGAATACTTCAGTATTCACAACTGAGAGGGACCTAGTTGTAGAGGAAGACAGTGCGAAACAGGCTGGCAGGCTAGAGGAGGTCGATATCAGTAAGGTAGATGTACTAGGAATTTTGAGGAACTTGAAGATTGCTAAGTTCCCTAGGCCTGATGGGATTTATCCAAGGATTCTATGGGAAGCGAGGGAAGGGATCAGAGGGCCTTTGGCAATGATCTTTTCGTCCTCACTCTCCACGGGTATAGTGTCGGAAGATTGGAGAGGGGCAAATGTCATTCCCTTGTTCATAAAGGGAATAGGGATAAGCCCGGAAATTACAGGCTAGTTAGTCTTACGTCTGTGGTGGGCAAATTATTAGAAAGGGCTCGAGGACATAGGATTTATGATTATTTGGAAAGGCACACTTTGATTCGTGATCGTCAGCATGGATTTGTGAGGGGTAGATCATGCCTCACAAACCTAACTGAATTCTTTGAACAGGTGACCAAACACGTGGATGAAGGTAGAGCAGTGGATGTGGTATACATGGATTTAAGTAAGGCTTTTGATAAGGTTCCCCATGGTGGACTCATGCAGAAGGTAGGCATGGGATGGGTTGGGAAATGTGGCAGATTGGATTCAGAATTGACTGACCCCTAGAAAACAAAGGGTGGTAGTGGATGGAAAATATTCAACATGGTGCTCAGTTACGAGTCGTGTACCACAAGGATCTGTTCTGGGTCCTCTTTTATTTGTGATTTTTGTAAATGATTTGGATTTAGAAGTGGAAAGGTAGATTAGTAAGCTCACGGACGATAGAAAGGTGGGTCATGTTGTGGATGGTGTGGAGGGCTTTTCTAGGTTACAAAGGGACATTGATAGGATGCAGAGCTGAGCTGAGAAGTGGCAGATGGAGTTTAATCCTGAAAAGTGTCAGGTGCTTGATTTTGGAAGGACAAACTTGAAAGAAGAATACAGGATTAATGGAACAATTCTTGGCAGTGTGGAGGAGCAGAGGCTTCTTGGGGTTCATGTCCACAGTTCTCTGAAAGCTGCCACCCAGGTGGATAGAGTTGCATAAGAAGGCATATGGTATGTTAGCTTTCACTAATGGAGGGATTGAGCTCAAGAGCCGTGAAGTTATGCTCCAGCTATACAAAAGCCTGGTTTGGCTACATCTGGAGTATTGTGTTCACTTCTGGTCACCTCATCACGCAGGAAAGATGTGGAAGTGTTGGAAAAGGTGCAGAGGCGATTCACCAGGATGTTGCCTGGAATGGAGGGAAGTCTTACGAGGAAAGGTTGAGAGTTAGGGTTTCTCTCTGTAGAACACCAAAGGATGAGAGGTGACTTGTTAGAGGTGTACAAAATGATCAGAGATATAGGTAGAGTATACAGCCAGAGACTTCTTCCTAGGGTGGAGGTAGCTATTACAAGGAGGCATAGTTTTAAAATGAGTGAAGGCTGATACAGGGGAGATGTCAGAGGTAGGTTCTTTACTCAGAGAGTGGCCGATGCGTGGAATGCATTGCCAGAGAGGGTTACGGTGTCAGCCTTATTAGGGACATTTAGGTGGCTATTAAATAGGCATATGGATGATAGTACGAGGTAGGAGTGGAGGTTAGATAGACCTTAGGATTAGGGTAAAAGTTCGGCACAACATCATGGGCCGAAGGGCCTGTACTGTTCTATGTTCTGTGAATGGTGGTGCAGACTCAAAGGGCCAAATGGCCTATTCCTGCACCTATTTTCTGTGTTTCTATGTTTCTAATTCAATTCAATTGTAACTTATCAACTATGTTAGTGTCATCTGCAAATCTGATTGTGGAACCTTTCATTCATGCATCCTAGTCACTAATGAAGATTGTAAATAGTTGGGTTCTGAGAACTGAACTTGTGGCACCTAATTATTACACCTTGCCAAATAGAAAAATACCCCTTTATCCTGATTCTGGTTTGTGTTGCTGTGCCAATCCTCTATCTAAACTAACAACATTGTGTATTAACCTTTTGGTCAGCACTTTATGAAATGTCTTTAGGTCCAGACGTATTACATTCACAGGATCCCCATTATCCACTTTGCTTGTTACATCTTCAAAGAACTCTAGGAAATTACTCAAACATGATTTACCCCTCATAACACCATGCTGATTCTAACTAATAGAACTGTGGATGCTGTGAATCAGGAACATAAACAAAGTTGCTGGAAAAACCAAGCAGGTCTGGCAGCATCTGTGAAGAAAAAAATCAGTTGACGTTTTGGGTCTGGTGACCCTTCCTCGGAACTGGTTCTGAGGAAGCGTCACTGGACCTGAAATGTTAACTCTGATCGTTTTTCTTCACAGATGCTGCCAGACCTGCTGAGCATTTCCAGCAACTTTGTTTTTGACCATTCTGATTCTGATGGATTGTGTTTTGTTTCTAAATGTTCTATTATTATTTCCTCAATAACGATTTTTAATAATTTCCCAATAACACATTTAAAAAACTAGTCTTTAATTTGCTATTTTGAAGCTTTTACTTTCTGTTTTTATGTTTTGTGCTATTTCTTCCATAATTTACCTTTGCAAAGTTTATTACTTTTTTTTAGTAACCCTTTATTGATGTTTAATTGTTTTACAATCTTCCAGTCTGCCGCTCTCCTTTGCATTTGTCTTAATATTATCTTTAACTTTCTTGTTTAGCCATGGATGCTCCTTCCCACCTCTCACAACCTTGCTTCTTCTCTGGAATATATTTTAATTCACAGCAATTGACTATCACCTTAAACATCTATAACTACTCATCAATTGTCCTTTCCTTTAGTCATCCTGCCCAGGTCACTACGGCCAAATAGAGAGAGGCATAGATGGTCAGACAGCACAGAAACAGACCCTTCAGTCCAACCAGTCCACACCAACCATGTTGGCAAGCTAAACGAGCCACACCTGCCTACACTTGGCCCATATCCCTCCAAACATTTTCTATTCATGAACTTATCCAAACGTCTTTTAAACATTGTAACTGTACCTGCATCCACCACTTTCTCTGGCAGTTTATTCACACACAAACCACTTGTGTAAAAAATAAGTTTCTCCTTGTGTCCTTTTTAAATCTTTCTACTCTCACCTTTAAATTACATCTCCAAGTTTTGGACTCCCCCACCCTCCAGAAAAGACCCTTGTCATTCACCTTATCTGTGCTCCTCATGATATTATAAACTTCAACCTCCTACACTCCAATGAACAAAGTCCCAGCCTTTCCAGTCTATTTTGTATCGAATTGACAAGCTCACCCGAAATCCCATGTGATCTTACTTTACTAATTAGTTTACTGTGCAGAACCTTGTCAAAAGCTTTAATAAAGCTCAAGTAAACAACATCTACCACTCTGCCCTAATCAATCTTTTTGGTTACTTCATTAAAAACTCAATTGAGTTTGTGGACACAAATGTCCTCACACATAACCATGCTGACTATCCTTAATCATTCCTTGGTTCTCAAAATGCATGTGAATCCTATTTTTTAGAATCACCTCCAAAGACTTGCCCACTATTGATGTCAGAATCACAGGGCAGCACAAAGAACAAAGAAAATTACAGCATAGGAACAGGCCCTTCGGCCATCCAAGCCTGTGCTGATCAAGATCCACTGTCTAACCTGTCATCTATTTTCTAAGTGTCTGTGTCTATTTGCTCCCCGCCCATCCGTGTACCTGTCCAGATATATCTTAAAAGACATGAATGTGTCTGTGTCTACCACTTCCACTGGCAACGCGTTCCAGGCACCCACCACCCTCTGCATAAAGAACTTTCCTCCTCTCACTTTGAACTCATGACCTCTGGTAATTGAGTCCCCCACTGGGGAAAGAGCTTCTTGCTATCCAGCCTGTCTATACTCCTCATGATTTTGTAAACCTCAATCAGGTCCCCCCTCAATCTCCGTCTTTCTAATGAAAGTAATCCTAATCTACTCAACCTCTCTTCATAGCTAGCACCCTCCATACCAGGCAACATCCTGGTGAACCTCGTCTGCACCCTCTCCAAAATGTCCACATCCTTTTGGTAATGTGGCGACCAGAACTGTACACAGTACTCCAAATGTGGCTGAACCAAAGTCTTATACAACTGTAACATGACCTGCCAATTCTTATACTCAATACCCCGTCCGATGAAGGAAAGCACGCTGTATGCCTTCTTGACCACCCTATTGACTTGCATTGCCACCTTCAGGGAACAATGGGCCTGAACACCCAGATCTCTCTGTTCATCAATTTTCCCTCGGACTTTTCCATTTACCGTGTAGTTCGCCTTTGAATTTGATCTTCCAAAATGCATCACCTCGCATTTGCCTGGATTGAACTCCATCTGCCATTTATCTGCCCAACTCTCCAGTCTATCTATATTCTGCTGTAATCTCTGACAGTCCCCTTCACTATCTTCGACTCCATCAATCTTAGTGTCATCTGCAAACTTGCTGATCAGACCACCTACACCTTCCTCCAAATCATTTACGTATATCATAAACAACAGTGGTCCCAGCACAGATCTCTGAGGAACACCACCAGTCACAGGTCTCCAATTTGAGAAACTCCCTTCTACTACTACTGTCTCCTGTTGCCTAGCCAGTTTTTTATCCATCTAGCTAGCACACCCTGGACCCCATGTGACTTCACTTCACTTTCTCCATCAGCCTGCCATGGGGAACCTTATCAAACGCCTTACTGAAGTCCATGTATATGACATCTACAGCCTTTCCCTCATCAATCAACTTTGTCACGTCCTCAAAGAATTCTATAAGTTGGTACGACATGACGTTCCCTGCACAAAACCATGTTGCCTATCACTGATAAGCCCATTTTCTTCCAAATGGGAATAGATTCTATCCCTCAGTATCTTCTCCAGTAGCTTCCCAACCACTGATGTCAGGCTCACCAGTCAATAATTACCTGCATTATCCTTGCTACCCTTCTTAAACAAGGGGACAACATCAGCAAGTCTCCAGTCCTTCGGGACCTCATCCGTGTCTAAGGATGCTGCAAATATATCTGTTAAGGCCCCGGCTATTTCCTGTCTTGTTTCCCTCAATAACCTGGGATACAGCCCATCCGGACCTGGGGATTTGTCCACCTTAATGCCTTTTAGGATACCCAACACTTCCTCCTTCCTTATGTCAACTTAACCTAGAGTAATCAAACATCTATCCCTAACCTCAACATCTGTCGTGTCCCTCTCATTGGTGAATACTGATGCAAAGTACTCATTAAGAATGTCACCCATTTTCTCTGACTCAGCACATCACTTTCCTTCTTTGTCCTTAAGTGGGCCAATCCTTTCTCTAGTTACCCTCTTGCTCTTTATATATGAATAAAAGGCTTTGGGATTTTCCTTAACCATGTTTGCCAGCAATATCTCAAGTCGTCTCTTAGCCCTCTTAATCCCTCGTTTCAGATTCGCTCTACGTTCCCCATATTCTTCCAAAGCTTCGTCTGTCTTCAGTCACCTAGACCTCATGTATGCTTCCTTTTTCCTCTTGGCTAGTCTCACAATTTCACCTGTCATCCATGGATCCCTAATCTTGCCTTTTCTATTCCTCATTTTCACAGGAACATGTCTCTCCTGCACGCTAATCAGCCTCTCTTTAAAAGCTTCCCGCATATCAAATGTGGATTTACCTTCAAACAGTTTCTCCCAATCTACATTCCCCAGATCCTGCCGAATCTTGGTATAATTGGCCTTGCCCCAGTTTAGAACTCTTCGTTTCGGACCACTCTCATCCTTGTCCAGAGTATTGTACAACTTACAGAATTGTGGTCGCTATTTCCAAAGTAGACCCCTACTGTAATTTCAACCACCTGGCCGGGTTCATTCCCCAACACCAGGTCCAGTATGGTCCCCTCCCGAGTTGGACTACATACATACTGCTCGAGAAAACCCTCCTGGACACACCTTTCAAATTCTGCTCCATCTTGATCCCTAACACTGAGTGAATCCCAGTCAATGTTGGGAAAATTAAAATCTCCCATCACCACCACCCTGTTTCTCCTATACCTTTCCATTATCTGTTTACATATTTATAACTCTATCTCACGCTTGCTGTTGGGAGGCCTGTAGTACAGCCCCAACATTGTTACTGCATCCTTCCTATTTCTGAGTTCTACCCATATTGCCTCACTGCTTGAGTCCTCCATGGGGCCCTCCTTCAGTGCGGCTGTGATATCGTCTTTGACCATTATTGCAACTCCTCCACCCCTTTTACCTCCCTCTCTATCCCGCCTGAAGCATTGATATCTTGGGACAACTAGTTGTCAATCATGTCCTCCCCTCAACTAAGTCTCAGTAATAGCAATAACATCATACTTTCAGATACCGATCCAAGCCCTAAGCTCATCTGCCTTATCTACTACTCGCATTAAAACAAATGCACCTCAGACCACCTGTCCCTTTGTCTTCATCATCTGCTCCCTGACTACTATTCCCTTTAGTCACACTGACTCCATTATCTAGTTCCCTGGTTTCTCGGCTTCTCCTCACAGCCTTTCTTAAACAATGACACTACATTGTCTACCTCCAGTCCTCCGATACGTCCCCTGTCTTTATGGATGATACAAATGTTTCTGCCAGGAGCCCTGCAAATTCCTCCATAACTTCCCATAACATTCTGGACGCATCTGATCAGGTCCTGGAGATTGATCTACCTTTATGTTTTCTAAGACCTTCAAAACTTTCTCAAAACATCCAATCTTTATTTCCCTGAGTTCTCCATTTCTTTCTCAACAGGAAAAACTGATGTATTCATTTCATATTTCTCCCATTTCCTGAGGTTCACACAAAGATGACCTTGTTGATCTTTCAGGGGGTGCTACTCTTGTTGCTCTCTTGCTCTTAATGTATTTGTAGAATCATTTTGGATGATCTTTAACTTTATCTACCAAGACTATCTCATATCCTCTTTTTGCCTTCCTGGTTTCCTTAAGAATGCCCCTAAACTCTTTATATTCCTCAAAAGATTCATTTGAACTCTGTGTATAGCTCATATACAATTACTAAGAACAATACAGCACAGGAACAGGCCCTCAGCCCTCCAAATCTGCGCTGACACATTTTGTCCTTCCATACTAAAACTGTCTGCACTTACAGGATCCATATCCCCCTACTCCCTTCCCATTCATGTATTTTTCCAGGTGCTTACTGGATGCTGCTATTGTGTCTGCTTCCATCAACTCCTCTGGCAACATGTTCCAGGCACTCACCACCCTTTGTGTGAAAAACGTGCCTCACACATCTCTTTTAAATCTCACCAGCACCACCACCACATTGAACCCGAGTCCCCTAGTAATTGACCCATCCACCCTGGGAAAAGGCCTCATACTTTCCACACTCTCTATGCCATTCACAATCTTATAAACTTCCATCAGGTTGCTCCTCAACCTCCTGCGTTCCAGTGAAAACAAACGCAATCTATCCAACCTTTCCTCATAGCTAAACGCCCCCATACTAGACTACATCCAGGTAAACCTTTTCTGTACCCTCTTTAAAGCATCTACATCCTTCCAGGTAGTGCGGTGACAGGAACTATTTGCAATATTCCAAATGTGGCCTAACTAAAGTTCTATAAAACTGCAGTGTAACTTGTATTCCTTATATTCAAAGCCCCTTCCAATGAAGGCAAGCATGCCATAAGCTTTTTTTAACTACCTTATCTACCTGTGCTGCCACCTTCAGTGATCTGTGGACCTGCACACCCAGATCCCTCTGCATATCAATGCTCCTAATGGTTTTGCCATTTGCTTTATAAGCTCAACTTGTACTTGACCTTACAAAATGAATCGCCTCACATTTGTCTGGATTAAAGTCCATCTGCCATTTTTTACTTCTGACTAGAACCGTAAAATCTTTATTTATCTGTTATTTCTTAATCTTACTTGATTTATTGTAGTCACATGCACCTAACTACAGTGAAAAGTTCTGTTTTGCGAGCAGTATAGGCAGATCATAGCAAACAAAGGCATACAAATCATAGGGTGCTTAGACTGAGTGAGGCATACAAAGTTACAGCTTCACACGAGGTGCACAAAGCAAGATCAACATTATTTTGAAGTAAGAGAGGTCCATTCAGCAGAGCAATAACGGTACAGAAGAACTTGTTCTTAAACCTGTTGGTGTGTGTGTTCAAGCTTCTGTATCATCTGCCTGATGGAAGAGGTTGAAAGAGAGCATTAGAAGGGTAGGAGGGGTCTTTGATGATGTGGCAGCTTTTCCACACAGTGAAAAGTGTAAATGCCCAGCCTTGCCTTTCACTGTCACAGGAACATACTACCTCTGAACTCTCATTATTTGAAAGCCTTCCACTTGTCAGTCGTCCCTTTACCTGCGAACTGTCTGCTCCAATCAACTTTGAAAGTTCTTGTTTCATATCCTTAACATTTGCTTTAGTGCATTTAAGAACTTTAACTTTTATGGAAGACTTATCCTTTTCCATAACTATTTTAAAACTAGTACTATTATGATCACTAGCCCCAAAATGTTACCCTACTAACATTTCGGCCACTTGGCCTGCCTTATTTTCCAAGAGAATGTCAAGTTTTGTTCCTTTTCTAGTACCAATGTTTACATATTGAGAAAGAAAATTTTCTTGAATACGTTTGACAAATTCTACACCATCCAAACCTTTAACACTATGGCATACGCAATCAATCTTTGGAAAATTAAAATCCCCAGTATTAACAATTTTATTATTCTTACATACATTTGAGATCTCTCTTACATATTTCCTTCTCCATTTCCCTATGACTATTGGGGGCCTATAGTACAATCCCATCAAGGCGATCATCCCTTTCTTATTTCAAAATGATCCTTCAGAAATATCTTCTCAAATTACAGTAGAAACGTTTTTCTTCATCAAAAATGCCACTACCCATCCTCTCTTGCTTCTCTATCCTTCCTATAACATATAAAACCCATAATATTGAGCAGCCAGTCCTGTCCTTCCTTCAGCCAAGTTTCTATAATAGCTACAGCGTCCCAGTCCCATGTTCCCACACATGCTGAGTTCATCAGCCATACCTGTAAGATCTGTTGCATTGAAATAAATTCAGTTTAATTCTTCAGAGTTACTTTGTTTTCTGACTTGGTCTTAGCTGTATTTTCTAATTAACTTGTTCTTTTCTGACCCCATAACTATGTAATTATCTTTGTTTAACTCTAGAACATAAGTGTGGGAGAGTCTAGTGTGTAGTTCTTCACTCTCCAAGTGATTTTTAAAGTCTAGCATATTATGATCACTTCACCAGAGAATCCTTTATTATTAGATCATCAATTAATCTCACCTTATTACACAACAGAAAATCCAGAACAGCCTGCTCCTTAGTTAGTTCCCCAACATAGTGCTCCAAGAAGCAATCTCTAACACATTCAACTATCCCTTGACGTCATTCTTGCCAACTTGATTAATCCAGCCTATATGTATATTAAAATCACCCTTGATTATTCACGTACCTTTCCTACAAGAAGACAGTATTTCTTGGTTTATACTGTGCTCCGCTGCTGTATCCATTACTCCTACCAGGGACTTTTTTTTTCCCTTGGCTATTTTTTATTTCTACTCAGATTTTATGAACAAAGCTACAACACCTTCTTTTCCTTCCTGCTATCCTTCTGACACATTGAGTACTCTTGGATATTCAGTTCTCAAACTTGGTCTCCCAGCGACCAAGTCTCAGTAATTTTATTTCAAATGCTTTGTGCATTTAGATACAAAGCCTATAAGTTTCTTCTATTATTGAATTCCCTCCACTTTAATGATTCCTTGGTGCAATCTAACATTCACATATTCAGGCCCTTTTATTTTCTGGTAATAATCAGCCTTATCACTAAGCTGCACTCCTTCAACTTTGATTTTCTCATTTTCTCTGCAGCTGAACTAACTCCCCCAACTATTTAGTTTAAAGCCCTATCTACAGCCTTAGTTATGTCATTTGTCATAAAACTGGTCAGGCATGATTCTGGTAGAGCCCATCCCATAGGAATGACCAATAGGCCCCCAACACCTCATTTTCACCATGGATGTCCAGTCCCTATACACCTGCATTCCGCATGCAGATGGCCTCAAGGCCCTCCGCTTCTTCCTGTCCCGCAGGCCCGACCAGTCCCCCTCCACCAACACGCTCATCCGCTGAGCCGAACTCGTCCTCACCCTCAACAACATCTCTTTCGATTCCTCCCATTTCCTACAGACTAAGGGGGTGGCCATGGACACCCGCATGGGCCCCAGCTATGCCTGCCTCTTTGTAGGTTACGTGGAACAGTCCATCTTCCGCACCTACACAGGCCCCAAACCCCACCTCTTCCTCCGTTACATTGATGACTGTATCGGCGCCGCCTCTTGCTCCCCAGAGGAGCTCGAACAGTTCATCCACTTCACCAACACCTTCCACCCCAACCTTCAGTTCAACTGGGCCATCTCCAGCACATCCCTCACCTTCCTGGATCTCTCAGTCTCCATCTCAGGCAACCAGCTTGTAACTGATGTCCATTTCAAGCCCACCGACTCCCACAGCTACCTAGAATACACCTCCTCCCACCCACCCTCCTGCAAAAATTCCATCCCTTATTCCCAATTCCTCCGCCTCCGCCGCATCTGCTCCCACGATGAGGCATTCCACTCCCGCACATCCCAGATGTCCAAGTTCTTCAAGGACCGCAACTTTCCCCCAACAGTGGTCAAGAACGCCCTTGACCGCGTCTCCCGCATTTCCCGCAACACATCCCTCACACCCCGCCCCCGCCACAACCGCCCAAAGAGGATCCCCCTCGTTCTCACACACCACCCCACCAACCTCCGGATACTACGCATCATCCTCCGACACTTCCGCCATCTACAATCCGACCCCACCCCCCAAGACATCTTTCCATCCCCACCCTTGTCTGCTTTCCGGAGAGACCACTCTGTCCGTGACTCCCTTGTTCGCTCCACACTGCCCTCCAACCCCACCACACCCGGCACCTTCCCCTGCAACCACAGGAAATGCTACACTTGCCCCCACACCTCCTCCCTCACCCCTATCCCAGGCCCCAAGATGACTTTCCACATTAAGCAGAGGTTCACCTGCACATCTGCCAATGTGGTATACTGCATCCACTGTACCCAGAGTGGCTTCCTCTACATTGGGGAAACCAAGCGGAGGCTTGGGGACCGCTTTGCAGAACACCTCCGCTCAGTTCGCAATAAACAACTGCACCTCCCAGTCGCAAACCATTTCCACTCCCCCTCCCATTCTTTAGATGACATGTCCATCATGGGCCTCCTGCAGTGCCACAATGATGCCACCCGAAGGTTGCAGGAACAGCAACTCATATTCCGCTTGGGAACCCTGCAGCCCAATGGTATCAATGTGGACTTCACCAGCTTCAAAATTTCCCCTTCCCCCACCGCATCCCAAAACCAGCCCAGTTCGTCCCCTCCCCCCACTGCACCACACAACCAGCTCAGCTCTTCCCCTCCACCCACTGCATCCCAAAACCAGTCCAACTTGTCTCGGCCTCCCTAACCTGTTCTTCCTCTCACCCATCCCTTCCTCCCACCCCAAGCCGCACCTCCATCTCCTACCTACTAACCTCATCCCACCTCCTTGACCTGTCCATCTTCCCTGGACTGACCTATCCCCTCCCTACCTCCCCACCTATACTCTCCTCTGCACCTATCTTCTTTTCTCTCCATCTTCGGTCCGCCTCCCCCTCTCTCCCTATTTATTCCAGAACCATCACCCCATCCCCCTCCCTGATGAAGGGTCTAGGCCCGAAACGTCAGCTTTTGTGCTCCTGAGATGCTGCTGGGCCTGCTGTGTTCATCCAGCCTCACATTTCATTATCTTGGATTCTCCAGCATCTGCAGTTCCCATTATCACCCATAGGAATGACTCCCTCCTTCTCCAGTACTGGTGCCAATTTCCCATGACTTTGAACCCATTTCTCCCACACCAAACTGAGTCATACATTGACCTCTTTAATCTTGTTGATACTATACCAGTTAGCTTGTGGCTCTGGTAGTAATCCAAAGATTATTAACTTTTTGGTTCTGCCTTTTAACTTCACCCCTAACGGCCCATATTCCTTCTGCAGAATCTCTTGCCTCATACTACCTATTCATTGATTACTGTGTGGACCACGAGAACTGGATATTTCCCTTTCCACTCTAAGTTCCTCTGCAACTGAGATGAGATGCCCTGAACCCCGGTCTGAGGTAGGCAACACAGCATTCCGGATACTTAATCCTTGCCACAGAGAATGGTATCTATGCCTCTAATTATACTATGCCTGATTAGAACTGCATTTCTGATTTCTCTCTTTTTTTTTAAAATTTAATTTATTCATTGTTACATGAATAAAAGAGTTGCATAGTGCTGCCATTGTGTGGCACTATATTAAAACACCAAAAAATAAACCAAAACATAAACTATAAAGGCAGAACAATAAAAAAACAAAGTTCAACTTTACAGTCCTTTTTGTTAAGTGTTCAGACATGAGCCTGGAGCCACCAGTCACGAGACTCCTTGCAGCACTGCCAGAACACCGACACCACTGTCACAATGAGTCCTCGCTGGACCTTGCCAATGCAATTGTCACTGGGTCCTGACCCGAACCAAACTCAACTCCCCCACCACTGCTAAGAGTCTTAAGAGTCTCCTCTGAAACCACCCCCACCCCCCCACCCCAATCCCCACCCCAATCCCCACCCCCAATCCCCACCCCCAATCCCCACCCCCAATCCCCACCACCTTGCCAATGCTGCCAGGTTTCCTACTAGGCCCAAAGTTGCCTCTGTCTCCGTGAGTCTGTGGTGGATGCAGACACCGTGGGGAACCCAAATATGCCTCCACTTCAACAGCCATGAGTCCACAGTGGGCACATCTCAACTCTGCCATTGCCATGACCGAGCTCTTCACAACATATAAGTATAAAGACCCCACACCACTCTACTGGCTTCTTGGTGCTGTGGTCAGTTTGCTCATCCTCTCTATAGACCCATTCTCATCCACACAGAGAGCAACCATTTCAAACCAAATCTCAAACAAGTACAGAGACTTCTGTAGTGGTATGTACTAGATCCCTTTACCTGTCCCATACACAGTCTTTGCCCTCCTGTCCCTGACCTCTGGCTGAATTCAGAGTAGTTAATCTAAGGTATGTGACCGAGTCTTGAAACACAGCATGAATGTAACGTTGATAACACAGTGTGGAGCTGGAGGAGCACAGCAGGCCAGGCAGCATCAGCAAAGCAGAAAGTTGATGTTTCAGGTCAGGACCTAGTTCGGCCACATCTGAAGTATTGTGTCCAGTTCTGATAGCCTCATTACAGGAAGGATGTGGAAGCATTGGAAAAGGTACAGAGGAGATTTACCAGGATGTTGCCTGGAATGGAGGGAAGGTCTTACGTGGAAAGGTTGAGAGAGCTAGGGCTTTTCTCTTTAGAACGACAAAGAATGAGAGGTGACTTGATAGAGGTGTACAAAATGATCAGAGGTATAGATAGAGTAGACAGCCAGAGACTTTTTCCTAGGGTGGAGGTAGCTATTACGCGGGGGCATAGTTTTAAAGTGAGTGGAGGTAGATATCAGGAGACGTCAGAGGTAGGCTCTTTACTCAGAGAGTGGGAGAGGCGTGGAATGCATTGCCGGAGAGGGTAGTGGAGTCAGCTTCATTGGGGCATTTAAGCAGCTGTTAGATAGGCATATGGATGATAGTATAAGGTAGGGGTGGAGGTTACATAGACCTTAGGATGAGGGTAAAAGTTCAGCACAACATCGTGGGCCACAGGGCCTGTACTGTTCTATGTTCTATGCCCCTTCTTCAGAAAAACAATGTAATAGAACATAGAACAGTACAGCACAGAACAGTGCTCCTGCTTCCTGATGTGCCCCAGTATTCCAAGCTCATATTCCAGTTCTTTAACTCAGAGCCAGAGTTCCTACAGTAACTAAAACTTGTCACAAATTGGACTCTCTGTGAGACACAAAGGGGTTGACCAGCTCTTACATCATGTAGGTGCAATACATCACTTGTCCCCCCCATCTCAGTTTTATTTTTTTATTATTTCCGACTGGTTTTTAGTTTTTTTTAACCATGTGAAGTATTTGTCCTATTTACCTTTAATCTAAAAACAATTTAGAACAGGTATTCAAATTTATAATTACTTACCAAGTCCTGAAGTTGTGGTTTTGCTGTGATTGTCACTGTTTTTGATGAGCTCCTCCCTGAGGGAACGTTTGTTTAGGGGGTCGGTGTGGTGGCCCGGAACAGAGTGAGGAGACGCCAGAAACAAGGTGGTTGTGACGGTCGGTGTATGTGCGCAGCCAGAGCTCCGGGGCCGCTATGAGCGGGAAGACACCGCTGTCTCCGTCCCAGGATCCAGGGCCGCCGACCCGCCGCTACCGCCCGACTGGTGTGTTCGCCTGGGTCCACGGCCGTTCGATGGGCCGCGGCCTCGGGCCGCTGGTGGACCCCGGGCGGGAGACCTACTGCATCATGACCAGTCTGTACGGCTCCATGCACCCCGCCGACTCGGTAACTCTCAGCACCAAGACCCATGGAGCCGCCTTCAACCTGGAGTACTCACCTGACGGGTAAGGAACGGCAGCGGGATTACAACCTACACTCGCACCGCCTCCTTTCCAGGGCAAGTCTTAGAACCAAGCGAGTTCGTCTCTGAATAAGGGCAGGTCATTTACCCCTGAGGAGAAACTCCTCTTGTCCGAGGGGGTGAATATTCCTTTTTCCCCCCTAAAGAGTGTTACGGAAGCTCAGTCTTTGTGGGTTTAAGACAGATAAATAAATATCTACGTCTTAAAAACATTGAGGGATACAAGAATAGTGCACAAGAACCAGCCATGATTGTTTTGAATGATGGACTGGCCATGAAGGGCCCACTTCGTTTCCTCTTTCTTGTGTTCTGTCGTGGATTCCGAGAAACACTAGCTTTTGAAAAATTGTTGAATGATTGGTCAACTGACCTTTATTCAGAACAGGAAGGAGATTAAAAAGACAGCTAACCGTGGGACAGTTAGCTCGATAACTGTCATTGGCAAAACGTTAGAGTCTGTCATAAAATGTGTAATAGCAGAGCATTTAGAAATCAAAATACAATCAAGCAGTCAGCATTGCTTCATGAAGAGGAATCATGCCTAACAAATTTGTTGGAATTCTTCAAAATGGTAACTAGCGGGATAAATAAAGGGGGAGCAGTGTATGGTATGTATTTGGGTTTCCAGAAGGCATTTGATAAAGTACAGCATATTAGGCTACTTAATAAAGTAAGCAGCCATGGCGCTAGAGGTAATGTATTAACATGGTTAGAAAATCGGCTAACTAATAGAAGACAGAAAATTGGGATGTTTGCATGATAGTAACCTGTAACTAGCGGTGTGTCACAGGGATGAGTGCAGAAACCATAATTATGAATGAGAAAGATTAATTTACAATAGCCAGGTTTTGGGATGACACAAAATATGTGGGAAAGAAAGTAGTGAGGATGACATTAAGTCTGTTGAGAGATTTAGAAAGTTGAGTGGGCAAAAACATGGCAAGTTGAATACGATGTGGGTAAATATGAAATTATCCACTCTGCAAAAAGAATAGAAGAGTTGAACATTATTTAGATGGAGAATGATTGCTGAATCCTACAACACTGAGGGATTTGGGAGTGTTTGTGCAGAAATCACAATGTTAGAATGCAAATTCAGCAGGTGGTAGGGAAGCCAATTTGAATGCTGACCTTTGCTTCAAAGGGATTAGAATATAAAAATAGGTGCTCTTGTTAAAGCTTGTTGAACACGCTGGTCAGACCACACCTGGAATACTGTGAGCAATTCTAGCCCCCTTATCTGAGGAAAGAATACTGGCATTTGAGGCGGCCTAGAGAAACCTGATGGGATTTATCCAAGGATTCTATGGGAAGTGAGGGAAGAGATCGCAGGGCCTTTGGCGATGATCTTTTTGTCCTCACTGTCCACGGGAATAGTGCTGGAAGATTGGAGAGAGGCACACTTCATTCCCTTGTTCAAGAAAGGGAATAGGGATAACCCCGGAAATTACAGGCCAGTTGGTCTTAAACCAGTGGTGGGCAAATTATTGGAAAAGGCTCAGAGATAGGACTTATGATCACTTGGGAAGGCACAGTTTGATTCGTGATAGTCAGCACGTATTTGTGAGGGGTAGATCATTGCCCCTTAACTCCAGTGTATGTCCCTGGTCGTTGATTTCTCCACCAAAGGGGAAAAGTCCCATACGGTTTAACCTTTCAATGGCCTTCATAATTTAATACATCTCAATTCATGATCCTTCTTCCAACTCCACTGCTCCAAAGAAAACAATTTATGTAATCTGTGCAATTTCTCTTCGTAACTGAAGTTCTCCAGCCCAAACAACATCCTGGCAAATCTTGTCTCCGCACTGTGCAATGCAGTCATGTCCTTCCTTCTCATGTGGATTCAAGCTGTTTCCCAAACAACATTTTGTACAGTTCCAGCATCACTTCCCTGCTGTTAAACTGTATGCCTCTGCCAATAAAAGCAAGAATTCATATGCCTTCTTAACTACTTTACGTACCCTTCTTGCAATTTTAAGGGACCGGTGAGCACGAATACAAAGGCTCCTCTGATCCTTGATAATAAAATGTGAGGCTGGATGAACACAGCAGGCCAAGCAGCATCTCAGGCTGCTTGGCCTGCTGTGTTCATCCAGCCTCACATTTTATTATCTTGGAATCTCCAGCATCTGCAGTTCCCATTATCTCTGATACTATGCTCCTCTGATCCTTGTTAGTTCCCAAGGTCCTACCATTCATCATGCATTGCCTTGCCTGGTTTGTCTTGCCCAAGTGCACCACTTCACACACACTTAGACGGAAACTTATTAGTCACTGATCAGCACATCTGACCATCGTGTCTACATCCTCCTAGAGTCTAAGGCTATCCTTTTCCATACTTAGCATCCCACCAATTTTTGGATAATTATTTATTCATCACTTCACCTACATTCAAGTCTACTTTGTTTATTTTCTGCCACAAGCAGCCAGGGTCCTACAGAACCACAATGAACACAGGCTTCCAGTCTCAAAAACACCCCTTAATCTCTGCTTCCTGCCACTCAGACAACTCTGGATCCAAATTTCTAATTTTCCTTCAGTTCTTTGGACTCCTGCCTTTATTGTCAGAACCCCATGAGGGACCTAATCAAAAGCTTTACTGAAGCCCAAGGAGTTTTATGTCCGATGCATTGCTCTGGGGCGGCATGGTGGCTCAGTGATTAGCATTGCTGCCTTTCAGTACCAGAGTGCCAGGGACCCAAGTTCAGGTCCAGCCTCGAGTGACTGTGTGGAGTTTATACATTCCTTGTCAGTGTGGGTTTCCTGCCACAGTCCAGAGATGTGCAGGCTAGGTGGGTTGGTCAGTGGAAATTGCCCATAGCGTCCAGGGATGCGTAGATTTGGTAGATTGGCCATGCGAAGCAAGCTTATGTGGATATGGTAGGGGTGGTGAGTCTGCGTGGGATGCTCTTCGGAAGTTTGGTGTGAACTTCATGGGCTGAATGGCCTGCTTCCACACTGTTGGGATTTTATGATTTACACACTTGATCACATCTTCAAAAAAATTCAGTAGTCAAAAAGACTTCCCTTTTAAACCATGCTGAAAATTCCTGATTGATCCCTGCCTCTACAGTGCACATTAATTCTGTCCCTCAGAACTGCTTTCCGTAATTTTCCCACTGCAGAAGCTAGACTGACGAGCCTACTGTTTCCTGGTTTATCTCTTGCTCCCTTCTTCAATACCAGTACCACATTAACCTGTCCTCCATCCCTCTGACGATGCTGTTATGACCAGAAAAGAATTGAAAATCATTACCAGTGCACTAGCTATTCCTTGCTTGCCTCACTCAGCAGTTGATAAAGGTAATGTTGTTATGTACTAGAACAAAGGCAAACTTTCCTGTCTTCTCTGTGTAACTCTTCTTTCCCTTACTGAGCAACAACCTATGAAGAAAAAAATCAGAGTTAACGTTTTGGGTCTGGTGACCTTTCCTCAGAACTGATAGCTGGGAACACGTCAGTTCATATGCAGAAAATAGGGAGGGGGAGGGGTAGGTAGTAAACGATAGGCTAGAGCCCGGAGAGAGAAGAGCAGTTGGACAGTCAAAGGAGTTGATAACAATCTAGTTGGGAGGGTGAATAGTTGTGATATTGGTCCCCTCAATTTCTCTGCCCCCTCACCAAATCCAACCTATCTCCCTCTGAACTGACTGCACTCCATGCACTTGCACTTAGATCCAACCCTGACTTTGTAAGCCTGCAAGACCTGAAATGTTAACACTGATATTTTTTCTTCACAGATGCTACCAGACCTGCTGAGCTTTTCCAGCAATTTTTGTTTTTGTTCTTGATTTACAGTTCTTTCAGTTTTTATTTTGATCAGCAATCTACTATAGCCTTAAATATATATAAGCACTCTATCCCCAGAGCTCTCCGTGGCAAGGAATTCACACCACTTAATTCTGAGACTATGCCAAATAGTCCTAGACTTTCCCTTCAGGTGGAATATCTTATCAGTATCTACCCTGTCAAGCCCCTTAAGAATACAATATGTTAGAATGAGAAACAATCTCATTCGTCTAGGCTCCAGAGTGTAGAATCCAAACCAGTTTAGCCTTTGCTCATAAGACAATCCCTCCATAACAGGGATCATCACAGAGAACTTCTCTGAACTGCCTCCAATGAAATACCTTCTTTTAAATAAAGAGAGCAGAACTGCTCTTAATACTCCAGGTGAGGTCTCGCCAGCACCTTTTACAGCTGCAGTAAGACTTTTTTACTCTATGCTCCAACCCCTTTAGCCTTCCTAAGGATGATACGAAATTGGAACAGGAGTAGGCCAAACAGCCCTTGAGTCTGTTCCAGCATTATGTCAGATTATGGCTGATCTGGCATTCCTCACATTCACCTTCCTGCCCTTTCCCTGCGGCCCTTGATTCCACCTAGAGTCATAGAGTTGTACAGCACAGAAATAGACCCGTCGATCCTACTGGTCCGTGCCAGTTTTATCATAAACTGATCTAGCCCCATTTGCCAGCATTGGGCCCATATTCCTCTAAACCCTGAGACAGTAGAAACTGCCGATGCTGGAGACCCGAAACGTCAGCTTTCCTGCTCCTCTGATGCTGCTTGGCCTGCTGTGTTCATCCAGCTCTACACCGTGTTTCCTCTAAACCCTTCCTATTCATGTACCCATTTAGATGCCTTTTAAATGTTGTAATTGTACCAGCCTCCACCACTTCCTTTGGCAGCTCATTGCATACATCCACCACCCTCTGCGTGAAAATGTTGCCCCTTAGGTCCCTTTTAAAACTTGCCCCTCTCACCTTAAAACCATGTCCTCTAGTTTTGGACTCCCATCGGCTGGGAAAAAGTCTTTGGCTATTCAATCTTTCCATGCCTGTCCTGGTTTTATAAACCTCTAGAAGGTCACTGCTCAGCCTCCGACACTCAAGGGAAAATAGCACCAGCTTATTCAGCCCCTCCCTCAAACCCTCCAACTCCGGCAAAACCCTTGTAAATCTTTTTTGAATCCTTTCAAGTTTCACAATATCCTTCCTATTGTAGGGAAACCAGAATTGAATGCAGTATTCCTAAAGTAGTCTAACCAATGTCTTATACTGCTGCAACATGATTTCCCAACTTCCATACTCAACTCGCAGACCAGTAAAGGCAAGTGACCAAAAGCTTTCTTCATTACTCTGCCTACCCATGACTCCACTTTCAAGGAACTATGAACCTGCACCCAAAGGTCTCTCCAGGAACCTACCATTAATCGTATACGTCCTGCCCGGATTTGCCTTAGCAAAATGTAATACCTCACATTTATCTAAATCAAACTCCATCTGCCACTCCTCAGGCCATCTAATCAAGGTTCTCTTTTACTCTGAGATATCTTCTTCACTGTCCAGTATGCCACCGACTTTGGTGTCATCTGCAAATGCACTAACCATTTCTTCTATATTCAGATCCAAATCATTTATATAAATGACAAAAGGCAGCGGACACTTGCGGCACTCTGCAGGTCGCAGGCCTCCGGTCTGAAAAACAACCCCCCACCATCACCGTCTGTCTCTACCTTCAAGCCAATTTTGTATCCAAGTGGCTAGTTCTCCCTGAATTCCATGTGATCTAACCTTGGAAACCTTGTTGAATGCCTAATTTTGTGTTGTCTGCAAATTTGACTCCAGTACGTTTGCTTCCTTTTTCCAAGTCATTAATACATATTGTAAACAGTTGTGGTCCAACTATTGATCCAAGTGGAAGCCTACTAGTCACAGGTCACCAGCCTGAAAAAGAATCCTTTATCCCCATTCACTGCTTCCTACCCATCAGCCAATTCCCTGTAGTAGAGTACACATCTACTGGCTGCCTTCTCTCAAACTGTAACAAGTTCATCAGACACAATCTCCCTTTTTGTGAGGCCAAGCTGACTCTGCTTGATTACATTATGTTTTTCTAAATGTGCTGCTATGACTTCCTTAATTGAATCTAACCTTTTCCCCCCTCACAATAAGGCTAAGTGGCTGAAATTACTTTCTCTTTGACACTCTAGTCAAAAAGGGAAGGAGGCATATTGGCAGTTTTCCAGTTCTCTGGTCTTTCTCCAGAATCCACAGGTTTTTGGAAAATTACAATCAATGTGTCAGCTGTCTCTGTGGCTATGTCTTTCAGATGCAAGCCACCAGGGGACCTATTTGTCTTCAGCCTGATTAATTTGCCTAGCGATATTCCTCCAGTGATGGTGACGATACATTATACCTCCACTGGATTCTTTGGTATCAGTTGGATGTTTGAAGTATCTTGCAAAATAAAGACTTAGGCAAATATCCATTTAACTCCATACTGGCAGTGGAGCATTTCCAGTGATGTTCACACGGATGATCCCCGGGATGGTAGGCCTAACATACGATGAACAGCTGACAATCCTGGGATTGTATTCACTAGAGTTTAGACGGTTGTGGGTAGATCTAATAGAAACCTATGTGGTAATGCATGGCTTAGAAAGGGTGGATGCTGGGAAGTTGTTTCCATTAGGTGGGGAGACTAGGACCCGTGGGCACAGCCTTAGAATTAGAAGGGGTCAATTTAGAACAGAAGTGAGGAGATATTTCTTCAGCCAGAGTGTGGTGGGCCTGTGGAATCCATTGCCACGGAGCACAGTGGAGGCCAGAATGTTAAATGTCTTCAAGGCAGAGATTGATAAATTCTTGATCTTGCAAGGAATTAAGGGCTACGGGGAGAGTGCAGGTAAGTGGAGTTGAAATGCCCTTCAGCCATGATTAAATGGTGGAGTGGACTCGATGGGCCGAATGGCCTTACTTTCACTCCTATGTCTTATGGTCTTAACTCCTCTGCCATTTCCTTGTGTCCTATAACCACGTCCCCATGGTAATGTTCTAAGGGGCCTATGGTCAGCCTCTTTTTCCTTTTTGTATACATAAACAAGCTGTTACTGTCAGCATTTATGTTCCTTGTTAGTTTGCCCGCTTGGTTTATTTTCTCTGTCTTCATTACCTTTTTAGTCTTCCTTTGTATAATTCTGAATTTATGTCAGCCTTCGGGACTATCATCAACTTTTGCCTCCTGATATGGTTTTGCTTTCAACATTATATTAACCTTGACTTCCTTGGTTGGTTTATAGCTCTCATAGAGGCAAACAGCATGGAAACAGACCCTTCAGTCCAACCAGCCCAAGCTGAACATAATCCCAAACTAAATAAGTCCCACCTGCCTGCTTCTGGCCCATATCCCTCCAAACCTTTCCCATTTGTGTACCTATCCAAATGTCTTTTAAATGTTATGATTGTACCCAAGTCCATCACTTCTTCCGTAAGGTCATTCCTCACACGAACCACTCTCTGTATATAAAAAAAATTGCTTTTCTCTTGTCACCTTAAAAATTTGCCTGCTGTTCTTGAAATCCCCCACCCGAGGGAAAAGACACCAACCATTCACCTAATCTGTACTCCATTATTTTATAAACCTATATAAGGTCACCTCTCAATATCCTTCGCTCCTGTGAAAAAAAGTCCCAGCCCATCCAGCCTGTCCTTATAATTCAAACCCTTCATTCCCAGCAACATCCTAGTAAATGTCTTCTGAGCCCATTCCAGCTTAATAATACCTTAGAATCTTTTCTCTTTATAGGGATATATATTTGCTGAGAGTCATGAATTGTGTCCTTAAATGCCTGCCATTGTTTGCTTATGTGTTTCCTTTCAATCCATCTGCATACTCCACTTCAGCTAACTCTGTTCTCGTTTCATTGTAATTCCCTTCATTTAAGTTAAGTGCAATGGTTTCCAACCCAAATTTCTCTCACTCAAACTGAATATTAAATTCTATCATGTTATGATTATTAATTCCTTGGGAATCTTTTACTCAAAGGTCATTTATTAGTCCTGTCTCATTACCTGATCTAGAATAGCCTGTTCCCTAGTTGTATCTATGACATATTGCTTTAGGAAATGATCCCTAATATACTCTCTGAAATTATTATTATAGCTACTTTGTCCAATTTGATTGACCAAATCAACATAAAGATTAAGGTTGACCATTGTCATTGCTCTATTCTTTTTACATGGCCTTAATGTTTGTTGATTTCTCCCCTTCCTTAGAGTATGGCTACTGTTTGGGGGTCTGTACACAACCACTACCAATGTCTTCTTTTCTTTGTTGTTATTTACCTCCATCCAAATGGACACTATGCCATCTGAACTGAGATCATCTCTCACAATCGTCCTCATTTCACTGCATTGCAACCCCACCACCTTATCCTTCCCTCCCACTTTCTGAAAGTTCAAATATCCCTGAATGTTAAGTTTTTAGTTGATTTCTTTGTAACTGTCTCTGTAATGGCTACAAGATTATATCCAAAGAGCCTCGATTTGTGCTGTCAGTTTGTCTGCCTTATTCTGAATGCTTTGTGCATTGAGATTCAAAGCTATTAGGCTTGCCTTTCTGCCATTTTTAAATATCCTAACTTTTCTTCATTGAGTGGTCCTATTTGCAGCGCACCCTTGATGACACTGCTAACTTTTTTCATTTTACTGTTCTTTTATTTTCATCCTTGTTTCTCTTTCTCTTATCCTGCTTTGGTTCCCAACCCTTCTCCATCCTAGTTTAAAACTATCCGACCACATGAACAAATACTTGTGCTAGGACATCAGTTCTGGTCCTAAACAACAACAAAAACAAAGTTGCTGGAAAAACTCAGCAGGTATTGCAGCATCTGTGGAGGAGAAAACAGAGTTAACATTTCGGGTTCGGTGACCCTTCCTCAGCTCTGGTCCTGCCCAGGTGTTACCTGTCGAGTTTGTACTAGTACTAACTTCCCCAGGACTGGTCCAATGTCCTAGAAATCAGAAACCCTCCCCTATGCACCATCTTTCCAGCCACATACTCATCTGATGTATCCTGCTATTTCTACTCTGACTGTCATATGCACTGGTAATAATCCTGAGATCGCTACCTGTGAGGTCCAGTTTTTAAATTTGCTTTGTAACTCTTTATATGCTGCTTTTAGGACGTCATCCATTTGTTAAACCTATGCCATTGGTACTAATGTATACCAATACAACTGGCTGTTCACCCTCTCACTCCAGAATGGCCTATAGCCGCTTTGAGACATCCTTGACCTTACACCAGGCAGGTAATCTATCATCCTGAAGCCTTGTTTGCAGCCACCAAAATGCATACCTCTTTCCCCTCATAATCGAATCCCCTGTAACAGTTGCATTCTACAATTTCTTCTTCTCTCCCAAGCACCAGAGCCAACAATGATGCAATGAATTTGGCTGTTTCTATCTTCTCCCAAGAAGCCATTTCCCCCCCAACAATATCCAAAGCGATATGTTTGTTTTGTAGGGGAATAGTGACAGGCATTCCTGCATTGCCTCCTTAATTCTCTTTCTCCGCTTTTGGTTACTCATTCTCCAAAATCAGGATTTCCAGGAACTGTGGCTGGAGATCTGCTTCTGCACACATGCCTCACCACTGGAAATGTGTCTGGTTTCCAGCCAACCTGGCTTTGAGCTGTCCTGCCATAACTTACTCCTTTGGATTAAAGCTTTAAAAGTTTCTTAAAAGTCAGATTGTATCAATTATGTTAGGGTCTTTCTACTTTTGCCCTTGTTAAGACAGAATATAGCTTTTACAAACTATAAACCACAAAAGTTGACAAACAATAAACAATAGTGGTAATACAAACAGTTGCTAACTGTATTCATTCCATCAGTAGTTTCCATTTGCCTGGTGTCATTTTTGAATCCTGAAGTCACCTGGGGAGCTCTTCCTTTCCTTTGAGTGAAGGTCACATTGGGCTGCTCTGTTGAAAGTTTTCTTACTGCTCTATTCAGCTGCTTCTTGCCAGATTTGTGCTGTCTCTAACTTCCAGTGTTCTGTACTGTAAGAGTTCTTTCCCCTTATGTTGTAGATTGCCTAAGACCTTACTCTTGTGTTAGAGAACAGAAGTACTCACCCGTGAGAGAAAACAAGTGACTGATCGCCACCACCTGTTTCACCTAAGTCACTGTTCATCTCTGGAACTTTCTTCTTAGTGATATCCAAACATTTTCAGAGCAAACAGATGAGGAATGTTTGCATATTTCCTCTTTTTCTAAGTTTTCTGTTGCTGTATGTTTTTCTACAGCCCTGACTTCTTAGAGACAGAACACCTGTCACTCAGCAATAATTAGTTTACTTCAGACATTTTCCCCCCCCATTGCACCGGTGTTCACCTGAATTTCTACTCCAAGGCAATAAACCCATATTTAAAATGCATGTATCAAAAGACTTCAGACCTTGTGCCATTTCCTAGGACAGAACTACACCCTTAAAATACAACCACAAAAATAAAAGCATATATAAAGCTGTACACGGTGCTGTGTACTTTAGGATCAAAGTTTCCAAATATTAAATACATCATTAACCTTTATCGCAGTATTAGTTACCTGTACCTTGGTGGACAGGGCACAATTTCAAAATTTGTTAATGGTCTAAAACCTGGAAGCAATGTAAACTGTGAAAGGACATAGATTGGTGGAATGTTCGGGCAAGTGAGAGATGAAATTCAGTACAGTGAAATGTGAAGTGGTTCATTTTGGTAAGAAGAAAATGGGAGAGAATATAAAATAAATGGCACAATTCTGTAGGCAGTACGGGAGTAGATGGACCTGGAATTTTATATACATAAAAATTAAAAGTCGCAGGACAGGTTGAGAGAGTAGTTATAACATCCTCAGCCTCATTCATAGATGCATACAGTATCAAAGTAAGTAAGTTGTTTTAAACCTGTATAAACATAGAAACACAGAAAATAGGAATAAGAGCAGGCCATTTTGCCCTGCAAGCCTGGTCTGCTATTTAGTATAATCATGACTGATCGTCAAATTCTTGATCATTCTGTTCCCGCTTTCTCCCCTTTCATCCCTTTAGTCTTAAGAACTAAATTTAACCCCTCCTTAAAAGCATTCAATGTTTTGGCCTCAATTGCTTTCAATCGTGGAGATTTCCACTAGCTCGACATTCTTGGCTGAAGAAAGTTTTCCTCATCTTGGTTCTAAATGGCCTAATGTGTGTCTTTAGATTGCAACCCCCTCCAGTTCTGGATTTTCCACTCTTTGGGAACACTCCTCCCGAGTTTATCCTATCTGATCATGTTAGAATTTTCTAGGCTTCTAAAATGCTCTTCAGACTCAACTGGAGTGTGGCATCAGTTCTGGGTTCGTCACTTTAGGAAGGTAGTGAAGACACGAGAGACGGTACAGAAGATTAATGAGAATGGTTTCAATGATGATAGACTTCACCTGTATAGATAAGTTAAGAAATTTGGACTGTTTTCCTTGGAGAAGAAAATGTCAAGGTGACATTTGAAAGAAGTATTCAAAATCATGAGGGGTATTGACAAAATCGATGAGGAGGAATTATTCTCATTGGTGAAAGGATTGAGAACCAAGGTGCACAGATTTAAGGTAATTTGCAAAAGAAACAGAAGTCACTTGAGGACATCTCTTTCCAGTCTCTGGTTTGCTCAGGATTGTACAAACTGAATGGAGACCGATTCGTGTGAAATATTTGAGAAACTTAGATCATTATCTGAGAAGGAAGAACGTGCAGGGCTATGGCAGAAAAAGCAGGTGAGCTGATGCTCAGTAAATTGCTCCTTCAGGAAGCCAGCATTGATGGGCTTCTTCTGGATTGTAACAATTCTGAGATATTCCAGCCATTCATGTGAGTGGAATAAATGGCGATCAGCTGCAATTTTAATTTTGCTGGATAGCAGCTCTGTTAAGGTTCCTTGTTGCAACACTTCGTCAAATGCCACCTTGATATTGAGGGCAGTTGTTCTTGCATTATTTAGTAGTAAAAAGATAACTAAACTTTTTGAACCTAATTTTTTTAACAATTTTAAGGAGGTTAAATAGTTCAGACAAATATCATTTACAGTTTGAAAATAAATGCTTAATTGATTTGCTGCCAAGTCTTTGTTCTATTCCCTATGTAGATCTGTGTTAACAGTAGCATGCGAGCAGACTGAAGTTCTTTTGTTTGACCCAGTTTCTTCAAAACACATCAAAACTCTGTCTGAAGCTCATGAAGATTGTGTCAATAACATCAGGTCAGTTCTACAGCAAGACTGCAAAAATGCATATTGTAAATTTGTGTTTACTTCCCATCAGCAGATTGTAGCATTACCCTGGTAAAGGAGCAAAATGCTGCATTGTATTGAACCTCAAAAAAAATTGTCCCTGTGCTGAAAACACTGAATAAGGTCTGTCAACATCTGGAAAAAAAAACAATGTTTTGGATGTAGATAAACCCCTTTTTCAAAACATTTCCAAACACCTCTTGGAAAAAGGTTTTACCCAAAACATTAACTTGTGGGTTTTCTCTGCAGATAATACCTTAAACATTTCCAGAATTTTCTGTTTGTTTGTTACTTTAAACTTTGTGTCAAATCATGTTGCAAAGCTTTTCTCTCTTACTCCACCCTGTACGTAAGTAATGAACCAATGTACTTCAAAGTTCAATGTCAAGTACGTAGAGATGCTTTAGTGGCAAGTTAAACATTATGCTACCACACTTATTTCTTTATATGTGATATTATTCCTTAATTTCTTGAGAAGCAATGATGTGGTTTGACTGCATTTGCAAAATTAGGGTTTGCTCTAAGAACATGAACATGATGTCCAAGATGCAAGTGCTGTGAACATCAAGTCCATTTGAGTTCAAATCCTCAATAAACTAAATGAAAAACAGCCTTTGGCTGAAAACTAACCAATCAGATAACTTTATTACTTTTTCCCTTACTCTGACTTTGTCTGTCTCTCTGAGTGCTAACACCCTTTCCCAACGTTTTGTGCACCTGAATATTACTTTGGTAATGTTCTCTCCTGGTTCCCACACCCTTGCTGAGTCAGTTTAAACCCTCCCTAACAGCACTCGTAAAATATCCAGCAAAGAATTTTATCTCAGCACTGTTCAACCTATTTGGTACGGGTGACCTCTGAAACAGAGCAAGCCCCAGTGTTCCAGGAATCCAAAGCCTTCCCTCCAGCATCATCTTTCCAACCACACAATCATCTGTCTCCACAATTTCTTCGTGTACTTGCACTTTAGAGATTTTGCTTGCTAATTAGCTGCCTAGCTCCGTAAACTCCAATTGCAGGACCACATTGCCCTTTCTATTTACTTATTTTGTTATTACTAATGTAGAACTCTCCACGTGCCACAGGATGGACATCCCAGATAGCCAAGCTGTCCAATCATTCTTTAACTTGAACTTGTGAGTTTCTTGAGTTGACCCAATCATTCCCTGTATGGCAAGTTAGTGTCTTAGGTGGGGAGACCAAATACACACAACTACAATTATGATCTCATCAAGGCCTTGTATAAAACTGCAGTAAGAAACCGTTACTAGTTTCATCCCCACCTTCTTGACCTGTCAGTCATCTCTCCACCTATCTGCTCCACTGTCCACCTTCCGTCACCGCCCCCACACCCTCCATTTATTTATGAGCCCCAGTCCCCTCCCCCATTTCTGCAGAAGGGTCCAGACCCAAAATGTCAGCTTTCTGGCTCTTCTGATGCTGCCTGGCCTGCTGTGTTTCTCCAGCTCCACATCTTGTTCTCTTAGACTCCAGCATCAGCATTTCCTACTATCCCTGGATAGAGTGGATGTGGGGAAGATTCTTTCACCAGTAAGAGAGACAAGGACCAAAGGGCATAACCCCAGAGTGAAGGGATGACCTTTTAGAAGAGAGTTGAAGAGGAATTTTTTCAGCTGGAGTGTGGTGAATCTTTAGAACTCATGGCTACAGAAGGCTGAGGAAGTCAAGTCATTCAGTGTATTTAAGACAGAGATAGGTAGGTTCTTGATTAGTAAGGTGATCAAGTGTTACTGGGAGAATGGGATTAAGAAATGGTAGAGCAGACTTGATGGGCTACATGACCTAATTCTACTTCTGTATCTTATGGACTTATAAAGGAAGGACAGAAAAAACACAATTACAGACTAGTTACCTAACATCAGTAGTGGGTAAAATGCTTCTGTCTCATGTAGAAGACATGATAATAGAACACTTGGAAACATTAATGGGATTAGGCAAAGTCAGCATGGGTTCATGAAGGGGAAATGATGCTGAATTAAGCTACTGGAGCTTTCGAGGACTTAGCTAGAGGAATAGATCAGCGGGAATTTGAAAATAGCTTTTGTTAAGGTCCCATTTAAGAGGATATTGGGCAAGTTTAAAGCACATGGGAACTTGGGGGAACATACTGGCATGAATTGAGAATTGGATGACAGACCAGAAACAGAGTGGGAATAAGTGGGTCTTTTTTCAGCTGGCAGGCATGACTACTGGTGTACCACGGGGATCAGTGCTTGGGCCTCAATTATTATATACATACTTGTGCGCAAGTCAAATAAAGTAAACAGGCAGGTTCAGCGACTGGGAGGTATTGTTGTTTGTTGTGAACCAAGTGTAGGTGCTCCACAAAGCAGTCTCCGAGCCTCCGCTTGGCCTCCCTGATGTAGAGGAGGCCACATCAGGAACAGCGGATACAATAGACCATATTAGCAGATGTACAGGTAAACATCCGTTTCATGTGGAAGGTTTTCTTGGGGCCTGGGTTGGAGATGAGCGGGGAGGTGTATCACCACCTGCGGTTGCAGGCAAAGGTGCTGGGGCTAGTGGAAGCATGGAGCGGATGAGGAAGTCGCGGAGAGAGTGGTCCCTCCGGAAGGCTGTTAAGGGTGGGGAGGGAAATATTTCCTTCGTAGTGGGGTCAGATTGCAGGTGATGGAAGTGGTGGAGAATGATGCATTGAATCTGGAGATTAATGGGTGATACGTGAGGACAAGGGGAATTCTGTCTTTGTTTTTATTGTGAGGTGGGGATGTGAGGGCTTAGATGCGGGATCTCAAACCCTTTAGAAAAGCTCGAGAGCTGATGTTCCTTCACCATCCCTTCCTGGATCCTTCAGTCTGCCTTGCTCATTATCACATAGTGCTGTCCTGGTCCACTCACTGAATTTGAGGTAGTCAGTCAAAGAGGTTTGATTGCCACCTGAAGCACAGTGTCTGGCTAACTGTCCCTCTCCCTGATGTGTCCCAGTGTTCTAAGCTCGGACTCCAAGTCATTAACACTTTTTAAACTGGAAAAATGTGTTTTATTCATGAAAAAGTCTCTATGTACATGCACGGGTGTTTAAATGGTTCAATCTTTATGTATGAAGAAAAAAAAAACTTGGAATTTGACATCCCCTGCAGTTGCAAAGCATTTTCTGCTCAAGGCTCAAGGATGTCTTTGAGTGGGCAAATGATATTCTGAAGCAGGAGGCTGAACGGCCAGAGGTTATGGTCCATATTGATACTCATGCATAGGCAGAAAGAGAGATGAGGCCTTGCAATGGGAGTTCAGGAACTGGGTGCAAAGTTAAGTTGAAAAACGGGACCTTTAGGGTTGCAACCTCGGGATTACTTTCTGTGCCACATTCTAGTGAGTCTAGGGATAGGAAAATAATACTGATAAGTATGGGGTCAAAGAGCTGGTGTAGGAGGGGTGGCATCACTTCTGTGATCCCATGATTAATTTTCTTATATGTCTTGCAGAACATGTCTGTACGACCCAGTGTTTCCATTTTTATGATTGCCCATTATATTTATGCTGTTCCAAGTGCAGATTTTAAAATTTGCCTTCATCGTAACTTAAGAATTTTGTTGCAATTATGACGGATGATCGTTTTTGTTCTTGCAATGTTTAAGCTTCAATTTGCATAGATTTATGAAGAGATTCAAAGGAAGGCTCATAGAAACAAAATAGTTGCAAATTTTGTGAAAATATACTAATCAACCTGGCACTAAAAGCTTCTACAGGTATGTTGGGGACGTTTATGGGAGTGAAGGCTGTTAAATGTGTAGGCACTGACAATCCACGCCCCATAATACTTAAGGAAGTGGCTGTAGAAATAGTTGGAGGCATTGGTGATCATCTTCCAAGATTCTATAGACTCTGAACAGTTCCTCCAGTTGGTGGCTAATGTGACCACTGTATTTAAAAATGGAGGCATGGATAAAATCGGAAATTATACACCAGTCAGCCTGACATCACTAGTGGAGAAAAGGTGAGAGTCCATTATAAATAAGTTTAATTGTTGAACACTTGGAAAGCAGTAGAAGGATCAGACAGAGTCCCATGCATTTATGAAAGGGAAATCCTGCTTGATAAATCAACTTGAAATGGTCAAGGATGTAACTTGTAAAATTTAAAGAAGGGAGCTCGTTGCTGTGGATATTTTGACTTTCTGAAGGTATCTGACAAAGTCCCACAAGAGATTAGCGTGTAACGTTAAAGCACATGGGATTACAAATAGGTATTGAGATGGCCAGAAGACTGGCTGTCAGGCAGGAAACAGAGTAGGAATAAATGGGTCATTTTCCAAATGGCAGGCAGTGACTAGTGGGATACAGCAGAGTCAGTGCTAAGACCCTAGAGATCCATTATATATATCTTCATTATTTAGTTGAAAGAAGAAAACATAATCTGTCTGAATCAGCAGATGACACAAAGCTGAGTGGAATGATGAGCTGTCAAGAGCATGCAGAGATATTGCAGTATGATTTGGACAAGCTGAGTGAATGGGTAGATGCATGGTAGGTGCAGTATAATGTGTATATATATGAGGTTATCCACTTTGGTAGTAAAAACAGGAAGGCAGATTATTATCTGAATGGCTATAAACTGAGAGAGGGAAATGTGCAGTGAGACTAGAGTAGTGTCTTATACCAGTCACTGAAGATAAGCAGACAGGTGCAGGAGGCAGTCAAAAGGCAAACTGTATGTTGGCATTCAGAGCACAGGATGAGAGTTTAGCAACAGGAATATTTTGCTTTAATCTTACAAGATCTTGTTGAGACACCATCTAGAGTATTGTGTGCAGTTTTAGTCTCCTCATCTGAGGCAGGATGTTTCCTGGGATGACAGAACTGATACGAGAGGAAAGGTTGAATTAGTTTTGATTGTGTTCAGTGGAGCTCAGACGAATGAGGGTAGGAGCTTGTAGAAATCTCCGAAAGTCTAACAATACTAAACAGGGTAAATGCAGTAAAGATGTCCCTGGTTACAGGGAGCCCAGAACCAGGGGTCAGGCCATATAGGACTGAGTTGAGGAGAAAGGTCTTTCTCTCACCCAGACAGTGGTGAGCATGATTTGCTACCACAGAAAGCAGTCAAGGCCAATAATATGATTTCAAGAAGGAATTGGATAGAGCAGTTAGGGCTAAAGCGGGAGCAGGCTATTGAGTTGGATGATCAACAATGAATGGCAGACCAGGCCCAAATGGCTTACTCCTCCTATTTTCTGTTTCCATGTAATCATGTTAAATAAGGATTCACATGGGACTTATTGATTTTTTTTTTGAGTTCTACTGTGCAAACCTTGGTTAACAATTAGTAGGAGTAGTGCATGGGGCACTTTGTTTTAATATATTTTTCTTCTTCCCCTTTTTTTTAGGTTCCCCCATGCTATGCTCAGTTCACCGTTTGAGAGGGCATGCAGGTGACCTGCTCCTAGGCCTCTGCTGATGTTTCTCTGTAAGTGGCTGCTGGAAGGTGCATGAGATTGGCTATAGCTTCATTTATTATTGCACTCCCTTTGGGAAAGCCTGCACATAGTGTTTCTTCTTGATGGCTGAGGCAAGATCAGGAATTTACCATATGCATTATGGCAGGTGTTTCTTGATTTTCTTTTTCTGGCATAGCCCATTGCTCTACTTAGTATATTTGGAGATATTGTTTAGGCCAGTTGGATCTGGTCTTAATGCTGGTTACTAAATTTTGGTGAATCATTTGTCTCCAGATACCCGCTGTAGTAACTGTCCACGCAGCAATTACTTTGATAACTATTAATGGATGCTAATTCACTGATGTGTTTTTCTCCAACACTTGGAAAGTCAGTAATGCCAGATTTGTTGTCAGACAGTGATGCACAGTAATAGTGCAGCACAGATCCACACAGATTGGGTTTGTACCATCTCAATTTTATACAGTGCCTTTTAGTATAATAAAATTCCCAAGCTGTACCACAAGAACATTGTAAAACAAAACGCTAGGCGATTCATCTCCAAACTATTATGCACCTCCCAGTGGCTAGTTGTAAAGTGGCATTGGTGGAGGCCTGAGAAAAGGTTTTAGTCCCTGCGTTAGGAGGAAAAAGTGACAAATAATCAAATAGAATTTCATTTAGATGTAAATGGGTTTTTCTCTTGCTGTGGTATTACAGATTCCTAGTTTAGCTTTCTGAAGATTTGTAACATCTGTGCTACACATTCCTTTAAGGAGGGCTCAAATATGAGATCAACTAGAGGAATATAAGAGCAGCATACATTCAGGTGAATGAATTAAATCCATTTTGGTTTAGCACAAGGTCCAGGATTGTCTTCAACTGCACTGATATCAAACATGTGTTCTTTTGCCTCAAATATTTATTAGTTTTCCTTTCAAATATGCAATATTCTTGGCCTCAACCATTCCCAGTGGCAAAGTATTCTGCTTCACACCTACAATCCTCTGTAATTTAGTTAGTCCTAACCTTTTGCCTCACATTGAATGAGAATTTTAATTTGCTCACCCTCATCATTGACTTCCCCAATCAATGAAAGTTGTTTTCTATTTCAGTCAGCATATTCCTTATCAAATCTTAACGGTTATATTAAATACTGTCTTGGATTAACCCATGGGCTTTTAGCAAGTTAAATTGTTGATATTTAAAGACATAGAGGCAGTCTTGCACTTGTATAGTATTTTTAATGACCTCATACGTCCTTAAGTGCTTGCAGGCAACAAATATTTTTGAACTGTAGTAATGTAGGAAATGTGGTGGTGACCAGATAATCTATTTTTATAATGTCAACTGAGAGATAAGTATTAAACACAACACTGCAGTTAACTCCCTTTGTAATAGTGCGATAGATCATTTGAGTCCACTTGAAAGGTCAGCTGTTGCCTTGGATTAGCATCTCATCCAAACAGATGGCACCTGGGAAAGTACAGTATTGCCTTAGTAATGCACTGGAATGTCAGTTTTGAACTTTGCACTCAAATTTTGGGTTGATAGAGCGCAGCGCATTCTGACTTGGCAAGAATGTTTTTAAATGGTTGCATAGTTGAGTCGTGCCACTGCATGATTCTGACATTGGAGGAGACGTGACTGATCGTGCTGGATTACTCCAACAGGAATGTGACTGATTAAATCTCCAGTGTCTGATCATAAATGAAATAAAATGCATTGCTTCCCTATAGAGAACATGACTTGTTGCTAAAAAGAGAAAAGGTCCCAAAGCTTTCCACTTTGCATTTATTAGGATAATGTGCAAATTCCAAACAATCGTGCTAATTTTTAACAAGTGGAGAAAAAGTGTGCTGAGTAATTGACAGATTGATTCTGATTTACCAAAATTTTGCCACAGAGAAAGTAATGGAAACTATAGACTCCATATTTACAGGCAATTTTACAAAAACACTTTTCTTTATTTACTCAATGAATCTTGGCAGTACTGTCACTTGTAGCAAATGTAAATGAGCCACACTATAAGCTTCACTGTCTGAAATTGGTAACTAGTTGTAGTGGTATTAACAACACTTGGGATTGTACAGTAAAAGCTACCCTTTCACAGGATCACATCTAACAATAAATATTTTGTTTAAGGTTTCACAAGTGTGAGTTGGTTGAATTAGGTTTATACTGTGATTAGGAACAGATGGAGAAACAATATTGTTTGGTTCAATAGACTGCACCAGTTCAAGAAGGGAACTCACCAACATGTTAAAGGCAAGTAGGGATGGGCAAGAAATCCTATCCCAGCCAACGATGCCCATATCCTTTGCGTGAATAAAGAGGGAAAAAATCACTGTCAACAGGATACATGGCCAATGTACCAGACATCACACTGGCACCGAAACTAACTGACAGCATTGCATGGTTATGTGGTAGGCAGAATTTTGGTTCTGGACTGACAGCATGCTGTTTGTGGAATATACAATCAAGTTATCACTGCATAGTAGCTATGTGTAATGGCTTATTTAAATTCCTAGCTCTTTCCAGGTCTAGCTTACATTAACTATAGAGAGAGGCTGAATACACTGGTGTTGTTTTCCCCGGAGCATCAGAGGCTGAGGTTTATAAAATCGTGAGGGGTATGGAAAGGGTGAATAGCCAAGGTCATTTCCTCAGACTAGGGGAATCCAAAAGTTTAGGATGAGAGAGGAAAGATTTGAAAGGGAACTAAAGGAGCAACCTTTACACACAGAGTGTGGCGCGTGTATGGAACGAGCTGCCAGAGGAAGTGGTGGAGGCTGGTACAATTACAACATGTAAAAAGCATCTGGATGGGTACATGAATAGGAAGGGTTTAGAGGGATATGGGCCAAATGCTGACAAATGGGATGAAATTAATTTAGGATATCTGGTCAGCATGGACAAGTTGGACCAAAGGTTCTGCTTCCTGCTTCCATGCTGTACAATGTGACTCCAGATTCTCAGCAATGCAGTTGACTCTTAACTGTCCTCTGAAATAGCATAGCAAGCGATTCAGATCCAGGACAATTGAAGTTGGGCAACAAATGCTGCACATTCCCATGAAAAAATGTGGGCAAAAATAATCTCCAGTCATCAGTTGTGCTGATACCTTTGACAAGTGAGGAAAATGGAATCTGTGTGGCTGTCAGGAAAGGTTCTTTGATATTTCTGTGAACTGTATCATTTAAGGTTAAGTGGGGATTATTGATCAGCTGGTTACTTGAGACATTGGCACGGTGAGCTTTCCGCTGTGGTGAAACATATTTTTTACTCCAAATAAATCAAAGTAATGATTGTCTGTTGTTTCTTCCTTCACTGTCTGGCTTTATTTCTGAACAAAACCAAAAGTTGCTGGAGCAGCTCAGCAGGTCTGGCAGCATCTGTGAAGAAAAATCATAGTTAATATTTCATGTCCGGTAACCCTTCCTCAGATGTTTCTTCACAGATGCTGCCAGACCTGCTGAGCTGCTCTAACAACTTTCGTTTTTGTTCCTGATTTGTAGCATCCACAGTTCTTTCTTCTTATAAAACTTCTTTCCTGGTTCCCTATCAAAGTCCAGAAGACTAATGCTGCCCACATGATAGCAGTGGACATCTAACTGCTATCTTCCCTCCACCAGTATTTCCCACCACCTTTGTTCCATCCTTGGGAGCAATACCAAAAGTTTTAGACATCCCATTATTATTGTATCTATTGTATTTCAGTAAGTTTGACTGTCAAAAAATATAACTTCAGAGAATGTTTAAATTCCTTGGGGAGGTAATGGCCTGGTGGTATTAGTGGTAGACTGTTAATCCAGAGACCCAAGTAATGACCCGGTTCAAATCCTGCCATGGCAGAAGGCACAATATGAATTTAATAAAAATCTGGAATTAAGAATCTAATGATGACCATGAATCCATTGTCAATTGTTGCAAATACCCTTATGGTTCACTAATGTCTATGAGGGAAGGAAACTGCCATCCTTACCTGGTCTGGCCTACATGTGACTCCAGACCCACATGTGGTTGACTCTGAACTGCCCTCTGGGCCATTAGGGATGGGTAACAAATGCTGGTCTAACCAGCAATGCCTTGAACCTATGAATGAACAAAAAAACTTTGAATTCATAGCCGACTGAAAAACTGTTTCACATATTCTCCACTCTCTTCATGAAGAAGTTAATGTATCCATAATTTTAACCCTTAATTTATGAATTACTGTTCTCTAGTTTGTGTTAGGATATATCATCTCAAAAACATACATAGGTAGAAATTTCCCATTATGAGGTACTATAATTTTGGATAAATTCTGAATATAGCTTCTTAATAAAACTACTTCAGATATTCCTTTCATGTGCTGTGGCTAATGTATATTGTTAAATAATGTTCAGCAACTGCTTTTTTTTTCAGGTTTCTTGATAACAGGCTCTTTGCAACATGCTCTGATGATACTACAGTAGCATTGTGGGATTTACGTAACCTCAACTCAAAAGTCTGCACGCTGCATGGCCATACTAGTTGGGTGAAGAACATTGAATATGATACAAATACAAGACTGCTGGTAACATCAGGATTTGATGGGAACGTAATTACATGGGACACAAATAGGTTGATATTTTGCATTTTTTTTAAACAAACCTTTGCATGCTGAATAACCCGTGTTTGTATTATGTAAGATTGTACAAATCTGGGAGGAAGTGTAAAATTGTGCAAAATTAATTGTGAAATATTATTTTTAATCTTTGGAAGGCATCACTTTTTTGATACTATCTCTTGCCCAAAGGGTTAAATCTTAACAACAGAAATACATTTCAAGAATGATTTTTCAGCAAGAATAATAGATGAGATTTTAAAAATAAAACTAGCATGTCCTTACTGTGTAGGTGCTTTGTCATTTTGTTGAGGCACAGTTTCTAAGTTCTTTTTATCAACCTGTTATGATGCACCTCTGTGGCAGATAGGATTTGAAACTGGACTTTCTGATTTAAGAGATAGGAGTTTGACCACAGTGCCACAACACCCGAAGTGCAATTTCTATGTCAACATTTTTAATGAGGAAAATTATATGTCACTGTTTATCTAGTCGCTAATGTGACATTTCATTCAGGATTGCCATAGTTTTGTTCTCCACCTCATAATTGTATTTTCAACCAGTTGACGGTGGAATTTTAATTCAAATAATAAATCTGGAATATAGAGCAGTATGGTGAACGTGACACTATCACCAATTGTCATAAAAACCCATTTGATTCCTTTAGAGAAAAGAATCTATATATTTACCCAAGATAACAAAGTGTGAAGCCGGATGAACACACCAGGCCAAGCAGCATCTCAGGAGCACAAAAGCTGACGTTTCGGGCCTAGACCCTTCCTCAGAGAGGGTCTAGGCCCGAAACGTCAGCTTTTGTGCCCTGAGATGCTGGTTGGCCTGCTGTGTTCATCCAGCTTCACACTTTGTTATCTCGGATTCTCCAGCATCTGCAGTTCCCATTATCTCTGATATATTTTTACCCAGTCTGGCCTACCTGTGGCTCCAAATCCACAACAGTGCAATTTGCTCTTGACTGCTCTCCAAAATGACCGAGCAAGCAACTCTGTTAAAGGACGATTAAGGATGGTCAACAAGTGCTGAACTTGCTCGCAATGCTTGCATCCACTGAAAGAAAACTGTTTGAAAAATGGGAAAGCAGAGTGATAATGACTGTGGAGAGGAGAAAAAACAAAATACATCCATGTAACAGCCCTGGAAACTTAGTTAGGTGACGTTGAAAAGATTATGTCTTCAGTGCCAGTCATATATTTTAAATATTGATTAAGGAATTGTCTTTTTTTTACTTTTATGCTGGTTACTTATTGCTTTGATTATCTTGGTTGTTATTTTTCACTAAGGAGGCAGTAACTTGAACCTTGGGACAAGAAGAGACCATTCAGTTCAGTTTTCTTATCTGTTTATATGGCTACCTGATTCAATGATTTGACACCATCTTCACACTTCCTAATCCCATGTAAACTTTTTTTTAACATTGTCATTCATTGGTGATGCTGTTAAGGCTAGCATTTTAAAGTCCACTCCTAATGGCTCTTGAGAAGTGATGGTAAGCCACCTTCTGGAATGAATTTCTTGGCCATTTCGGAGGGTAGATCTGAGGTCAACTTAGAAATTTAATTCCTGAAAGAGTAATTTGGTAATGGCTTAGTTACCATTATTAATGTCAGCTTTTAATTCCTTTTGGTTGAGAGATACTTTGTAAAAGATCATACAGGATATGATAAGTGGAATTGAAAACCACATATATCCTTCATCTGAGTTGGTCCCAAGGTTTTCAGATAGAGGATTCCTTACCTGTATTGAGTTAAACACATTCATGGAAACAAAATGTTTTTTTTAAACTCCTGTGACCCACAATACTTAGGCTTAGTATTTATCAGTGATGTGATTGCTGTTTATGGCTCTCTGAATAGAGTTGTAGAGTCGTACAGCATGGAAACAGACCCTTCGGTCCAACTGATTCACGCTAACCAAATATCCTAAATTAATCGAGTCCCATTTGGCTCATATTGCTCTTAAACCCTTCCTATTCATAAACTCACCCAGATGCCTTTTAAATGTTGTCATTGTATGAGCCTCCACCACTTCCTCTGGCAGCTCATTCCATACACACATCACCTTCTGTGTGAAAAAGTTATCCCTTAGGTCCCTTTTATATCTTTCCTCTCTCACCTTAAATCTATGCCATCTAGTTTTGGACTCCCCTACATAGGGAGGAAAAAAGCGTTGGCTATTCACCCTATTCACACCCGTCAAGACGTTATAAACTTCTAAAAGGCCATCGCTTAGCCTTTGACACTCCAGGGAAAATAGCCCCAGCTCAGCAAGTCTGGCAGCGTCTGTGAAGAGAAAGTCAGAGTTAACTCTTTGGGTCTGGTGACCCTTCCTCACAATTTGTAAGCCTTTTCTGAACCCTTTCAAGTTTCACAACATCCATCCTATAGCAGGGAGACAGAATTGCATGCAGTATTCTAAAAGTGGCCGAACCAATGTCTTGTACAGCCGCAACATGACCTCCTAACTCCAGTACTCAATGCACTGACCAATAAATGCCTTCTTCACTATCCTGTTTACCTGCAACTCCACTTCCAAGGAACTATGAACCTGCATTCCAAGGTCTCTTTGTTCAGCAACACTCCCCAGGACCTTACCATTGTGTATATGCCCTGCCCTGATTTGCCTGGCACAAAATGTAGCACTTCATGTTTATCTAAATTAACTCCATCTGCCACTCCTCAGCCTGTTGGCCCATCTGATCAAGATCCCGTTGTACAGTGAGGTAGCCACCTTCGCTGTCCATTACACCACCAATTTTGGTATCATTTGCAAACTTACTAACCATATCTCCTACGTTCCCATTTAAATCATTTATATAAATGACAAAAAGCAATGGATCTAGCACTGATCCTTGTGACACACCATTGGTGACAGGCCTCTGATCTGAAAAGCAACCCTCTACTACGACCCTCTGTCTTCTGCCTTTGAGCTCTGTATCCAAATGGCTAGTTCTCCCTGTATTCTATGAAATCTAACCTTGATAACCAGTCTGGAACAAAGAACCTTTGTCGAACGCCTTACTGAAGTCCACGTAGATCATACCCACCACTCTGCCTTCTTCACCCTCTGCGTTACTTCTTCAAAAAACTCAATTAGGTTAGTGAGGCACAATGTCCCATGTAAAAAGCCATGTTGACCATCCCCAATCAGTCCTTACATTTTCCAAACACCTGAATTTATTAATTTATAATAGTACTGTCATTGTAGATGGCAGATGCTCGACTGTTCCCATGTGACGGCATTGGAGACTCCGCATAATTCAGTGACTAGTAAATAGCATTCTTCATTGAGTAGAATTTTTACAGTACAGGAGGATGATTCGGTCCATTGTATCTGTGTGGCTCCCAAAAGCCAACCAGTTCGTCCCATTTTTCATCCCTATTCCCATAGCCTTCTAACTTCATCACTTTCAAATATATATTTAGCTCTATTTTTGAAACTTCCTATGGAGTTTGCCTCCAATGCTCTCCCAGGCATGGCTAGCCAAATCCTAACAACTTTCTGAATAAAGAAGTTTCTCCTCATCTCACTCCTAACTCTCTCGCTGACGGTTTTGAAAGTGTGACCCCTAGTTACTGACATACCAACCAGTGGAAACAGAATATCCTTCTTTGTCAAAATTAATAATTTTGAACACCTCAATAAGGTGATTGTCTTAATCTTCTCTGCTCTAAGAATAAGCCCAATTTCTCCAATCCTTCCTTGTATCTGAATTCCCTTGTTTTTGTTGTCAATCTAGTAAATCATCTTTGCATTCTCTCCATGCCATTAACATCCACCCTTAAGTAAGCTGCTCGGAACTGAACACAGTGTTCCAAATGTGGAGTCTATGCCTCTGTTTATAAACCCAAGGATCCAATAAGCCTTTTTAACAATTGAGTCAACTTCGCTGGCCATCTTCAGAGAATAATGCGTGTGAATCTCAGGGTCCTTCAATTCCTGTACTCTCTTCAAAGTTGTACCATTGAGCCTGTATTGTCTCTGTTTCTTTTACCAAAATGCATCCCCTCTCATTTCTCTGCATCAAAATTAATCTTCCAGGTGTCTGCCCATTTAACCAACTTGTCAGTGTCTCTTTAAAGCCACTCAGCATCGTCATCACTATTTTCCCTAGCTTAACGTTATCTACAAATTTAAGAGATTTTTGACCTCAACACCCAACTCTAGACGAGTTACATAAATCCAAAAAAGCAAATGTGCCTGGGGAATGCCACTTACAACTTGTCTGCAATCTGAGGAATCCTCATCTGTACCTGTCCTCTTTCCTCTCTTTTAGTTAACTTCTACTCCATGCAGCCAAAGACGCATCAATCCCAAACGTTCCAATTTGCTAACCAAGCTATTTATCTTATCCGATATTATGGCATCCATCAATTTTCCCACTATTGCTGTCAAGATGACAGGTCTGTAGTTTCCTGGATTATAATTTGTTCCTATTTTAAATAATATTTGCAATCCGCCAGTCCCCTGGAACTAATCGTGTGTTCAGAGAGACCTGGAAACTTTCTGTAACGGCTCCATGATTTGCTCCCTTAACTTAGCAATCTTGGATACATCCCATCCAGGCGTTGCGACTTCTCTACCTGGAATGCTGCCAGCCCTTTTTTTTGCACTTTGTCTTTATTTATCATTGTACTGCTCAGTTGCTCAACACCCATGTTTTCAACTCAGCCATTATCACCACGTTGAGATTCGGTCAAGATAGAAGCCAGTTATCCATGTTGGACCTCTGCCATACGTTTGCTTCAGTGAACAGTTTACCCCACTTGTTCCTTAGGGCCCTGCTCTATCCTTTGCTAATCTTTTACTACTTTATAAATTCATGTACACGTGGTTGACATTTCTCGTTCCTAAATACATTGTTAAATTTATGTATGTTTAATCCATTTGCCATTTTTGAAACCACTGTCTTATTTGTTCTAAAGCATGGTCGGGGCGTGGAATGCATTGCCAGAGAGTGTAGTGGAGTCGGCATCATGAGGGGTATTTAAGCGGCTGTTACATAGCTGTATGGATGGTAGTAAAAGGTAGGGGTGGAGGTTACATAGACCTTAGGATTAGGGTAAAAGTTCGGCACAACATTGTGGGCCAAAGGGACTGTACTGTTCTATGTTCTGTCTCTGAAAACCATCCATTTCTACGTCATCACATAAGCTTTATGATATTAGTGAATTTTAATGGAACTTCGAAGATACAGGGCAGTGCCAGGAGGCATGCTGCTAAAGGAGGAACTACACATGAGCCCGTCTGCAGTTTCTCACGAGGCTGGGCCTTCCACCTCCACCTTGTCACTTCCTCTCTCACCCTTGGAATTTCAAGCTGAGGAAAGTTAACTTGCAATCCTCAGCATGTCTCACCCGTGTAGACAAAAGCAACCCCAGGATTACCCAGTCAAAACTCAAGGGTGAACAGCCTCTACATCAGAGCTAGCTCCTTCCACCTCAGCTGCAGAATCAGGGAGTGCGCTTGGCTGTAGGGGGAGGGGAAAAGAGGAAGACTTATTAAGCACATTTTGGTGCCACAATGAAGAAGGCCACCTTGGGGCATTGTCAGGGCAAGCCATTTAGCAGCAGTTCATGGTCAATAGGCTTCACAAATTGAGGTTTGTGCACACTGTTGCTGATATCAGCTACAGTTGGCAGGAACAATGTGTACGCATTGTGCTGCTGGTACTTTTGGCCTTCATGATAATGATCCCTATTGTTTGGATCCCTCTATGCATAATGTTGAAGCTGCTGAAGAGTTGTCTGGCAGTGGTTGTGATTGACTTTCAGAGAAGGTCAATGGTGTAGAGTGACCAAAAGTGCTTGTCCTACAGGACTTTGTGCTGGACTTTTGAGACATATAACCTATGTTGTTGCCCTTTAAAACCCCTCTGAACAGTGTGCTGCAGAACCCTTCCTTACAGGTTGTCATTTGCCCTGTCTATTCAGAGTGTGGTTACAGCCATTTTCTTCCCATTGCACACTTTATATTTCCAGCAAGATGGATGGCAACAGTGAGCACTGCTCTTCCAGCAGTTCTCAGCCTCAGCTGACCTTGTTAATAAGCCTGTGTCACCTACCCCTTCAAACCCATAGGGTTCACACATCAGCATGTCCCTACCCAGCCCATCTACATTCATCTCCACTGATTCTAACTTTCCTACTCATGCAGCCATATGAAGAGGCGGCTGTGCTTGGTGTTGTAATTCATCTTTTACCCCATGCCCATTCTTGATGCCAATTGAGTATGTACAAGCCCCAATCACCACCATCCTTTCCTGTTACACTCTTCCAAGTCATCTTGTACAGTTTTGCCAACCCCCTTCGTAATTGTATTACACCCTTGTCCAGGGCCTGTAGCTCTCAGTTCTGAAAGCTAAAATGCCGAGGCTCCAGCTGCTGTTTCATCATCTCCCACCCCCCCCTCCCAAAAAAAAACCTTCTTTCCCCTTAATTCCTGAAGTCCGACCTAAGGGACTTACCATGACCTACCCCCGACCAATGTGCCCAGACCGCTGACTGCTTTCTGTAAGTCTCAGAGACTGCATTAGCTGTTTTCCCCGGACTGTTGATGGTGATGTCTACAGACTTATCATAGCCCCCTCATTGTATTGCAGAGGCTGATGACGACAGATTGGTTCTTAAGTTCAGAAGGATGAGTAGGGATGTGATTAAAACTAATTAATTAAATTCAAAAAGGGCTACACATCAGATGCAGACAGGATGTTTCCCTGCTTTTTATAACCAGCAGTCGCAGTCTAGACCATTTAGGACTGACATGAGATATTTATTTGCTCATGGACTTCTCTATCACAGAAGACTGTGGAGGCCAAATCACTGAATATTTTCAAGAAAGAAATAGATATATTTATAAAGGCCTCAAAAGGTTTGGGGAGAAAGCAGAAATGTGGCATTGAGATAGAGGATCAGCATAGTCATGTTGGGTGGTGGAACAGAGTTAAGGGACATTTGCCTGTTCAGGCTTCTAATTTCTGTGTTTCTATGTGTACGGTTGTAGTAATTACAATCAAATTGTTGTGAAACAGATGCACAGAGGAAGGCTGTCCACATAAGAAATTTTTCCACACCCGCTACCTGATGCGAATGCGTTTAACACCAGATTGTTCAAAGATGCTAATATCAACATCATCTGGTTATCTTCTAATTCTTCATGACCTTGATTTAACCCAATCATTGGAAGTTTCTAACTATCGCAGTTTGAGAGGCAAGCGTTCTGCTTCAAATACAGGCGAGTACATTGAACATTATGACTATCATATTCTGAAAGTCGCTGTCTTAAAAACCAGTAAGTTTGTTGATTGAATCTATTCCTACTATATTTTGTTGTTAAAATAGTCACACAGATTGAATTTTAAATTTTGTGTTGATTTCTTCATCTGCTCTGTGGCAGGCATGGTATGATCAGTTTGGAAAGATTATCTGGCTTCTTGCTTATCCTCGCAATGTGACATGCTGGGCAAGAATCTCCTGCATGCACATGATGATTTAATGACTTCTCGCTAATGACTGTCTCCCCTCAACTATAACAATGGCATAGCGGTATTATCTCTAAACTATTAATCCAGAAACTCAGGTAAAATTCTGGAGACTTGATTTTGAATTCATTAACAAATATGAAATTGAGTCACATGATGATCATGAACCTACATGGGGATAAAACTGCCATCCTTGCCTGGTTTCTGTCACAGCAATGTGGTTGACTCTTAACCATCCTTTGAAATGGCTAAGCAAGTCGTTTAGTTGTGACAGCTGCTATAAAGTCTCAAAAAAGAAGTGAAACTTGATGTACCACATGAGATGGACCTGGACATCAGAAACAACAATGGTAGAAACAGACCTGTGAACTTTGCAGAGTCCTTCATACCAAATCTGGGGTCTAGAGCCAAAAACTGGGAGAGCTGTCTCTCAGAGCTTGACCTCGTCATAATTACAGAATCATACTTTACAACGTCCCACACATATGTCCTGTTCCAGTGGCAGGATGGGCCCAGGAGAGGTAGTGGCACACTGGTATACCAATCAGGACTGTTGTTTGCGGGAGTCCTCAATGTTGACTCTGGACCACAGGCATAGGAGCACAATTAAGCCATTTGGCCCATTGAGCCTGCTCCACCATTCCATCGTGGCTGGTACATTTTTCAACCCCTTTCTCCAGTCTTCTCCCTGTAACATAGAACATAGTACGATACAGCGCAGAACAGGCCCTTCGGCCCTTGATGTTGCGCCAGCCTGTGAACTAATCTAAGCCCCTCCCCGTACACTATCCCATCATCTTCCATATGCTTATCCAAGGACTGTTTAAATGCCCCTCATGTGGCTGAGTTAACTAGATTGGCAGGCAGGGCGTTCCACGCCTTACCACTCTGAATAAAGAATCTGCCTCTGACATCTGACTTAAATATACCACCCCTCAATTTGTAGCCATGCTCCCTTGTACAAGCTGAAGTCATCATCCTCGGAAAAAGACTCTCACTGTCCTCCCTATCTAATCCTCTGATCATCTTGTATGTCGCTATTAAATCCCTTCTTGGCCTCCTCCTCTCCAATGAGAACAGACCCAAGTCCCTCAGCCTTTCTTCATAGGGCCTGCGCTCCAGACCAGGCAACCGTCTGGTAAATCTCCTCTGCACCGTTTCCAATGCTTCCACATCCTTCCTGTAACGGGGCGACCAGAACTGCACGCAATATTCCAAGTGAGGCCGCACTAGCGTTTTGTACAGTTGCAGCATGACATCACGGCTCCAGAACTCAATCCCTCTACCAATAAAACCTAACACACCGTAAGCCTTCTTAACAGCACTATCAACCTGGGTGACAACTTTCAGGGATCTATGTACATGGGCACCAAGATCCCTCTGCACATCTACATTACCAAGAATCTTTCTATTGACCTGGTATTCTGCCTTTCATCCCCTTAGAAATCATGAATCTAAATATCTCTGTCTTAAAGACACTCTGTGACTTGACTTCACAGTCTTCTGTGGCAGTGAGATTCACCGCCTACTGGCTGAAGAAATTCTGCCTATCAATCGAAAGGTCTTGCCTGCACCCAGAGGCTATGCCCTTGAGTCCTCTTGTACAACTGGGAACCTAGTCTCCACATGTACTCTATCCAGGCCTTTCAGTAAACACATACTCTGGACCCCATGAAGTCAGATGGGTAAGAAAACCTCTTATTGATTACCATGTACCATAAGACCACAGGTATAGGAGCCAGAGTCCCTCATACTCACACTCAATTCCAAAAGCCATCATGTAGAGACTCAAAGAACTGAGTTGCACCTTGTATGACAAGCATTCATTCCCAAGATCATTCTTGTGAACCTCCTGTTCACCCCACGCCAAGGCCAGTACATCCCTTCTTAGATACGGGACCCAGAACAGCTCTCAACATTCCAAATGCAGTCTGATGATGGCTTTATCTAGCCGCAGCAGTACATCTCTGCTGTTGGATTCTAGCCGTCTTGAAATAAACGCTAACATTGCATTTGCCTTCCTTACTGAACCCACATGTTACTCTTTAGATAAGTGTGAAGCTGGATGAACACAGCAGGCCAAGCAGCATCTCAGGAGCACAAAAGCTGACGTTTCGGGCCTCGACCCTTCATCAGAGAGAATCCTTTTCCAAAATCCCTTTGTGCTTCAGATTTCTGAAGCCTTTTCCCCGTTTGGAAAATAGCCCATGCTATTATTCTTCCTATCAAAGTGTATATTCTCACGCTTTCCCACATTGTATTCCATCTGCCACTTCTGTGCCCACTCTCCGAGCCTGTCCAAGTCCTTTCGCAGCCTCCCCCCCTCCCCAAAAACACCTGTCACTCCACCTATCTTTGTGTTTTCTACAAACTTAGTAACAATGCACCCATTTCCTTCATCCAGATTGTTAATGTACAATGTGACATTGACCCCTGTCAAATTCCATTAATCACCGGCTGCCATCTTGAAAAAGAAACCTGTTTATCCTCAGTCTCTGCCTTCTGCCAGTTGGTCAGTCCTCTGAGCAATGCCAGTGTCTTGGCTCTAATACCTTGAGCTCTTATCTTATTTAGCAGCCTCCTGTGTGGCACCTTATCAAAGGTCTTTGGGAAATCCAAATTGATTACGTCCTCTGATGAAGGGTCTAGGCCCGAAACGTCAACTTTTGTGCTCCTGAGATGCTGCTTGGCCTGCTGTGTTCATCCAGCCTCACATTTTATTATCTTGGAATTCTCCAGCATCTGCAGTTCCCATTATCTCTGATTATGTCCTCCTTTGTTTGACTTGCCTGTTACCACCTCAAAGAATTCTAACAGATTTGTCAGTTATGACCTTCCCTTGAATGTAGCTGTACTGGCTTAGCTTTAGTTCACCATGCATTTCTAAGTATTTCCTGCCTTCACATTACTTATTCCTTACATTGTGTTGTGTGGCACTATAACTGTGCTAAACAGGACAGACTTGAAACTGTTGTAACAACTCATGACTGGGCATTCATGAGGCACTGTGGGCCATCAACAGCCACAGATTCACACTGCAACACAATCTACAATCTCATGGCCTGAAATATTCCCCACTCAATCATTAGCCTCAAGTCAGGATCAATATTGGTTCAATGAAGAATGCAGGAGGACATACCAGGAGCAGCACCAAGCACACAAAAATGAGGTGTCACCCTTTGAAACTACGGAACAGAACTACTTGCATTCTAAACAGTATCAGCAGCAAGTGATAAACAGAACTTAGTGATCCCACAACCAGTGGATCAGATTGAAGCTCTGCAGTCCTGCCTCATTCAGTCTTGAATGGTTGTGGAAAATTAAACAACTGATAGATGGAGGAGTCTTCTTAATGTGGAAAAGGCATTAGTGCAAAAGGTAAAGCTAAAGCATTTGCAACAATCTTCAGCCTCCACCAGAGATCTCTGATATCACAGATGCCAGTCTCCTAATCCATAGAATCCTGACAGTGTGGAAGCAGGCCATTCAGCCCATCAAGTCCACACCAACCCTCCTCAGAGGTGCTGTGATGTTGGAGTCGCTGACCACTATGTTGCCCCATTCACTCCATGTGATATCAAGAAACAGTTGGAGGCACTGGATAGTTTAAAGGTTATGGGCCCTGACAATATGCTTGCAAAAGTACTGAAGACTTGTCTTGCCACTTTTAGGGTGCTATGGACTTGCACCCCAAGATGAGTCTATACATCAGTGCTCCTCAGGGTCCTGCTATTTCCTGTATAATTCCCTTTTAGCATTTGATCTCTCAAAATGCGTCACATCACTTAGATTAAACTCCATCTTCCATTTCTCCATCCAACTTTTCTGTCATACTTTAATAACCTTTCTCATTATCTGCATCAAACAGATCATCTACTTTTTCAATCCAAATCATTTTTAAACATATTTATAAAATAAGAGGTACCAGCATTGATCCTCACTGAACATCACTGGTCACAGTCAGAAAAATACTCCTCCACAACTACCCTCTGTCTTTTATGACCAAACCAATTTTACATTCAACTTGCCAACTCACCATAGATGCTGTGTGACTTATCTTCTGGACCAGACTACCAGGAGGGACTTTGTCAAATGTTTTTTGGTAAAGTCTTTAAGGACAACTTCCACTGTCCTACCCTGATCAATTATCTTCGCTACTTCCTCAAAAAACTCAGTCACATTTGTGAGACAAGATCTCCCCAGCGTAAAGTCATGCTGACTATCTCTAATAAGTCTATTCTTCTCTAAATACTTGGCATATAGGAAAATGGTTGTGGTTGTCAGAAGTCAGACATCTCGGCTCTAGGACATCTCTGCAGGTGTTCCTCATGGTAGTGTTCTAGGTTCAACCATCTTCAGTCATAGGTGGGGATGTTTGCCAATGATTGCATAATGTTCAGCACTATTCGCACCTCCTCTGATACGAAAGTGGTTCATGTTCAAATTCAACAAGTTGTAAACAATATCTAAGCTTGGGCCGAAAAGTGACAAGTAACATTCATGCTATACATATGTCGGGCAATGACCATCTCCAAAAAAACAGACAATCTAACTACCATAGATGATAAGGTGTAGAGCTGGATGAACTCAGCAGGCCGAGCAGGAACGCTGGCATTTTGGGCCAAGACTAGGCCCGAAACATCAGCTTTTCTGCCCCTATGATGCTGCTTGGCATGCTGTGTTCATCCAACTCTACACCTTGTTATCTCAGATTCTCCAGCATCTGCAATTCCTAGTGTCTCTGAAACAATCTAACTACCACCCTGAATGAATGAATTTCAGCTTAGCTGCTTCCTCTCATTCATTTGAGTACTGAATAAAAGCCTGACTTGTATCCCCTCTTGAAAAAGTGGATGATTCAGGTAGTAATTCCAGATTGATTGACAGTCATAAAGTTGAACAGCACAGAAGCAGCCCCTCTGCCCAACTTGTCCTTGCTGACCAGATATCCTGAATTAATCTAATCCCATTTTGCAGCACTTGGCCCATATCCCTCTAAACCTTTCCTATTCGTATACCCATCCACCTGCCTTTTAAATGTTGTAATTGTACCAGCATTCACCACTACTTCTAGCAGCTTGTTCCAGACACACACCACCTCTGTATGAAAACAATGCCCCTCAGGTCGCTTTTAAATATTTCCCCCCTCACCTTAATCCTATGCCAACTAGTTTTGGACTCTGCCACCCTGGGGAAAAGGCCTTGGCTCTCCACCCTATCCATACCCCTCATGATTTATAAACTTCTGTAAGGTCACCCCTCAGCCTCTAACGTTCCATAGAAAATAGCCCCAGTCTATTCAGCCCCTCCTTATTGCTCAATCCCTCCAATGCTGGCAATATGCTTGTAAATATTTTCTGAATCCTTTCGAGTTTTACAACATGCTTCTAATAGCAGAGAGAGCAGAATTAAACGCAATATGCCAAAAGTGGCCTAACTAATGTCCTGTACAGCTGCAGATATGACCTTCCAACTCCAATATTCAATGCACTGACCAACAAAGGCAAGTATACCAAACGCCTTCTTCAATATCCTACCTACCTGTGACTCCACTTTCAAGGATCTATGAACTAGCATGCTAAGGTCTTTTTATTCAGCAACATTCCCCAGGACCTCACCATTAACTGTATAAGTCCTGCCCTGATTTGGCTTTCCAAAATGCAGTACTTCACATTTATCTAAGTTAAACTCCATGTGCCACTCCTCAGCCCTTTGGCCCATCTGATCAAGATCCTGTTGTACTCTGGGGTAACTTCCTTTGCTGTCTACTACTATTCCAATTTTGGTGTCCTCTGCAAACACCTTAAGTATACCTCCTGTGTTCACATCCAAATCATGTATATAAATGACGAAAAGCAGTGGATCCAGCACTGATCCTTGTGGCACACCACTAGTCATGAGTCTCCAGTCTGAAAAGCAACCCTCCACCACCACCCTCTATCTTCTACCTTTGACCATGTTCACATTGTTATTGAAGCTGTCCTGAAAGGGACAACATTGGCAGAGATATAACATCCAAGAGTGGATGTCCATTCATTCTCAAATTCCTATTTTTGCATAAAAAAGCAATCCTGGAATACAGTAAGTTCTCAATAAACAATGTTTCTTTCCTAAGGTGTGTGACTTTCAATGAAACAAAACTGAACAAATTAGAGTTCCTCATTGCAACTAATATGATAAGTATAGAGACAAAAAAGCTGCAGATGTTGGAATCCAAGATAGACAAACCAGGAGGCTGGAAGAATACAGCAAGCCAGGCAACGTCTGGAGAAAAGCAGCAGTCAACGTTTTGGGTATAACTCTTCTTCGGGGCTGGAAGAAGGGTTATACCTGAAATGTTGACTGCTCCTTTTCTCCAAGTTCTGCCTGACTTGCTGTGTTTGTCTACAATATGGTGAGTCTAGTTTAGTTCTTCAGATGGTTTGACACGAGACTAAGTGTATTAAACTCTTGAGTTGAAATAGTGTTCTTTCCTAAATTCCTACATTTATGAGCAACTGTTGAATTTATTTTAAAAGAATTAAAGTTGACAGTGGACACTTTAAGTACATGAATTGAAATGGTTTGGAGGGATATGGGCCAGATGCAGGCAGATGGAACCATTTTAGTTTGGGATTATGCTTGGCATGGACTCGATGGACCAAAGGGTCTGTTTGCATGCTGTGTGACTCTAGGATTGTGCTCAGCTGCAGGCTTCATCTGGTGACAGATGACAATATCAGTGCCTGAGCGGCCTAACAACTTACTAGTATTGGTAGTAGATATTCGGACTGTCATTGGTGAAACCAGATAGGAGTGGAGCTGGGGAAGAGGAGCAGCTGAGAGGCTTTTGTTGTGTTGGCGCACTGACCCTAATGGTGCAAAGAAAATTTGCAAAACATCATGCCAATCTGTGGCAACCTTGGAGCTGACTGTTGGATCTCCTCCCAGGTTACCAATAAGTGAGAAGGTACTATGAGCTGCAGAGCCCATGTCCGCTACCTGCACCTCAACCAAGGTGCAGCAGAGAGAGCAGAACAGTGAAAATCTCAACAATGAAGGTTACCATTGAGGTACACTGTGAGCTTATTTGTTAAGGTACAGGTAGTTTGCATTTAAAATAATCCTGTTTAGCTTTAACATTAGTAAGTTATTTGGACAAAAAAATCTTGTCCATTGTGAGATTTGTTAAAATTGGCTAAGGTGCAGCCTTATCCAGCGGTGGCCCAGGTGGATGCTGGACAAAAGGGGCGCAGTGTCCCTGATAATGGGCAGTACCAGAGAGCAGCCATAATGTGCTCAGAAACAAGCAAGGGCCTGATAAACAGACACTCTGGAGCACTAATCACGTGCAGTCGTAACCCAAGCTTCACAGTTGGAACGTTTGCTACAGGAGGTATCGTAAGTAAAATGTTATAATTGTTTTTTACAAGTTTTTCTCAATTTATTTTATTTTCAGTTATTTACAACTGTAGGAATTTAGTTATTTAAAAGTCTGCAGTTTAGTTCAGAAGGTACAAGCGTAATGTTTAATTTTTTCTCTACTTGAGAATTCCCCTCAGAACCTAATACCAACTTTTTACATTGAAGCACTGATTCATTAGAATCAATGTCATTTCAAGTTGGAAGTTTTCAGAACATAACCCTGACTTTAAATGAAGATGCAGTGTAAATTGGCAGGATTGGCAAGGGGGCAGGGAGAGACAGGAATTCTAGCAAGCAACATTGTAATGAACATCATATTGTCAAAAAGATAGACTTTATCTGTTTTATCAACAACATTATAATGAAGCAACATTGAATCAATATTGAGGAATTATTGTTGGTTTTGAATGTACCCACAGGTTACAGAGAATCTGGCCTTCAAAATATTTAATGTTCATCTAGCTATATCCATCTTACAAGTGAAAAAGATTTCTTCTTTTTTGGACGAAATAGAGGCTATTGAGCTAATTTTTTGTGCTTTTGATTTTTAATTCTGATACAAGCACATCAGACTCAATATAACACTTGCATAAAAACCACCACACCTCAAAAAGACATAATTCTAAGTCAGAAACATCGTATGTCCTTGTCCTAGCAGTATAAATTCTTTCATCCATCTCACATTGCATTCAGAAGGTCAGAGAAATCAGAGGGCATTATGACAGTACTGCTGTGCCCTTTTTAAGACCATACCATTTAATTAGCATAAAGGATGCAGGACTTGGAAGTAATAGAAGCTTGTTTTATGAAAATACTATCAAACTCAGCCGTCAAGCTGTCCAAAAAAACCATTATGAAAATATTTTCCACGTGAAGTAAATTTAGTGTGATAGATTTAGGTGGTGAATATGTAATATGGCTTGAAAAGAGAGCAAAATATACACAGATTTTGTTTGCTGAGGAATGATGACTTGTAGAGCCACAAGCTTGATTAATGTTTCCAAAATGTGGTTTGGACCTCAAGTGGGATCATGAGGACAGAGGTAACTATGACTGTTGTGGAATACTGATCCCTCCACTGCATTCTTTACTTGCTGCTCACACTTTGCATTTGTTGCTGAGAGGTCATGATAATTTTGAAGCCTTCAACTAGGGTCAGAGTGGGGAAGAAATTTGGTAAACACTATTTTAAATTATAATTCGACAGGGGGAAATTCAATAGCAAAGGGAATTGTAACTGAGATAGGCTGATGCATGAAAGTTTTTTTGGAATAGACTATTTGGGATTGATTTTAAGTATGTCCTTCTGTAGAAAGTAAGATAGATAGCAGGATGATTTGAACTGGATGCTATCCTTTTTCAACATTGTATTTGCTTACATATTTGACACAGGTCTATTTATTTTCATGCTTAGTGGATGTTAAATTTGCTCTTCCTTTTGGTCAAAACCTTAAAATTGCTCATCATTGTTTCTGTTGATCTAGTTTACAGTATTTTAATTGGAGAGTGGTGTAGCCTCATGCTAGAAAGAAAATAAATCTTTGTAGCATCTAATCGAGAATTTGAAAAGAGGGGAGTTGATTTACCTCCTTCACGCCTGTTCAAGACACTTAACTTTGCTTTGCAGCCAGGTGACTCTGTGGTTTTTTTTCCGTTGTCTCACAGCACAAGGAACACTGGTTCCATTCCAGCCTCAAGCAACTGTCTGTTTGAAGTTTGCATATCCTCCCCATTTCTGCATGGGTTTCCTCTGGGTGCTCTGGTTTCCTCCCACAGTTCAGTGATGTGCAGGTTATGTGGATTGGCCATTGCTAAACTGCCCGTGGTGTCCAGAGATGTGCAGGCTAGATGAATTAGCCATGGGAAATGCGGGGGGTGGGGGGGGTGCGGGGGGGCGGTGTGCGCGTGTGTGTGTCTGCTTTTTGGAGGGCCAGTGCAGACTTGGGGGACTGAATGGCCTGCTTCCATACTGCAGGAATTCTGAGAACATATCCAGCAAGATTATTGACTGTTGGTCATACAGATTTCATCCTGTATTACATTCACCGACTGGATTAAATGCTAAAACAAATATATCGGTCCACATACTTGACAGTAATCATCGTTAATGTTTCTACTCTAAATCTAATGATTTCACTCATTTTAATTTGTTGAGAGGCATTTACAGTTCACTGTAGATCATAAAAAATGCTCAAGTTACATGATTCCTTGTACAAAAAAAAATTAGACATCTTTTTCTTTTTGATCACTAATTGTTGGACCTTCTGTCTTCAGCCACCCCCATCTCTGCTTTGTTGGTATAGCTATTTACTCTATCTGTACTTGGAAATCTCTATTATTTTATAAATGTACTGGTAATTTCGAATCGTTAATCTTTTAAATACTACCTGTGTGCTTTTATGTCTAGATTTAACCATGTCGTCTTGCAGCTTACCTGGTTTACGATCACAACATCATCAAATAAGCACAAAGCAGAACTCTGAAAAAGACCCATCACAGTCTTGTGTTCGGATGGAGAGAGAAGGTAATGGTTGTAAATCATAGCAGTATATAGCATTAGTTTTCTTTCTCCTTTACAACAAGAGTTTGTTTCAATTTTTAAGTGTTAATACGTGAAAGTGATGATTAGTTTCAACTTATTTAATTGAGGCAAAAGTGAAAAGCCAACTTTGAAAACATCTAACATTATCATTGCTCCAATGCTAGCAATATAGAACAAAAACAAGTTTGATTAAACAGGTGGTAAGAGCTCCAAGGAGGAAGCATCAAAAGAAACTTGCATGGAACATCGTAATGAACCCAAACAAAGAGCAAACTTGACAGATATTCTGATTTGCAGGGCGACACTTGTAAAGATGTGTGTTGTGGCCTCAACTGTTTCATGTATTGATTAATGAATTATGTCTAAAGACTAGATACGTTGGATATAGAAAGTTACATTATCACAGATTGCCTTTACTGAATTTCGGAACCTCTGAAAGTCTGTCAAGCAGCCAAACTACATGTGAAAAGCTGTGACAAACAGATTTAAAATAAGCAAACATTCTTGGGTCCAAAGCAGATACCCTAATGACAGTTTTAGGGTACTTTCAAGATGATGCAGACTGAGAAACATTGGTGGTCTGAAGGGTTTTGTAGTTCATATAAAATGTTATGAATGGTTGTAGAAATTAATCAAGAATGGTAAGGGAATGCTGGCTTTTAAAGCTGGAAGACTAGAACACTATGGATGGATGTTGTACTGTAGCTGTACAGGAGAGGCCTGAGTTATTAATATGTTCTGTTCCTGATAATATCCATATGTTGATCTGTACACAAGTTGAAACGCAATTCAGTACCAAACAGTAAATATGAGCAAATGTTCACATGTTGTATCCTTGAAATTAATAGTCATATGGAATCCCATTCATACAAGTTTTTGTAAAGTCAGATATTCGTAAATTGGGGCCTTTCTTTACAAAGTTATTGTCAGCTACATGGAGTCATAGAGATATACAGCATGGAAGTAGACACTTCGGTCCAACTCATCCATCCTAACCAGATATTTGCCAGTTTCTGGGGCTCAACTGTTTTGGGCAGCATGGTGGCTCAGTAGTTGGCTCTGCTGCTTCACAGAGGCAGGGACGCTGGTTTGATTCCAGCCTTGAGTGACTCTCTGTGTGGAGTTTGCACATTCTCCACATGTCTGCGTAGATTTCCTCCCACAGTCCAAAGATGTGCAGTCTAGGTGCATTAGCTATGCCAAATTGCCTACAGTGTCTAGGGTCGGGGGTGGATCTGGGTGAGATGCTCTTTGGAGTGTCGGTATGGACTCGATGGGCCAAATGGCCTATTTCCACACTGTAGGGATTCTGTGATATTCTATGATATCCTATATAAATCTAGTCCAATTTTCCAGCATTTGGTCCATATTCTTCTAAACCCTTCCTACTCATATACCAATCTAGATGCCTTTTAAATGTTGTAATTGTACCAGCCTCCAACACTTCCTCTGGTAGCTCATTCTATACATACACAACCCTCTGTGTGAAAAAGCTGCCACTCAGGTCCCTTTTAAATCCTTCCCCTCTCACCTTAAACCTATGCCCTTTCGTTTCATCTGTAAACCTACTAACCATTATCTCCAATGTTTAAACATTGTAATTGTGGGACCATTACAGCCTGGGGAAAAGACCTTAGCTATTCACCTTATGTAGTTCCCTGGTGATTTTATAAACCTCGAAGATGATCCCTCAGCCTCAGGCGCTGCAGTGAAAATAGCCCTCACCTATTCAGCCTCTCCCTGTCGGCCAAACCCTCCAACCCTGGCAACACACTCATAAATATTTTCTGAACCCTTTCCAGTTTCACAACATCCTTCCTATGGCTGAACCAATGTGCTGTACAGCCGCAACATGACCTCCCAATATGTATGCTCAATGCACTGACCAATAAAGGCAAACACACCAAACACCTTATTCGTTATCTTATCTACCTGCAACTCCACTTCCAAGGAACTATGAACCTGCATTCCAAGGTCTCTTTGTTTAGCAACACTCACCAGGACCTTACCGTTAAGTGTACAAGTCCTGCCCTGATTTGTCTGGCCGAAAATGTAGCACCTCATTTATCTAAATTGAACTCCATCTGCCAATGCTTGACCCATTGGCCAATCTGATCAAGGTCTCATTGTATGAGACTTATCAAGGTAATCACCTTCGCTGTCCACCATGCGTCCAATTTTGGTTTCATCTGCAAACTTACTAACTATATCTCCAGTGTTTAAACATTGTAATTGTGGGACCATATTTTAAGTAAGACATATGGGTATGTGAAACATTACAGAATAGATTTACCAGCATGGTAAGTAAACATGGATGAAATAACTGAACTCGAAGAGAAGTGAGGGTAACTGCCCTTGACATTGATACTGAAACAGCATTTAACAATGTGTAGCAACAAGGACCCCTATCAAAACTGAATTCTATGAAATTCAGTAATGGCAATCTTTGATAATTTGTCTTTCTATATCTAATGTAGCTAATATTTATATCTACTTTCTTAATAAATACATGAAATAGTTGAGGTCCAAACACCAATCCTTACAAATCTCAACTTGCCAATCAGAATGTCTGCTAAGTCAGATTTTTGGGGTTCATTATGATGCTATTTTCTTTTTATGCTTCCTTTTTAAAGCTCTTACTGCTTAATTAATTTGGGTTTTTTGTTTTATGTTGTTAGCAATGGAACTATCATAAGTATAGATGTTTTTAGGGCAAGGAATTCCTCAGGGTAATGTCCAAAGTCCAACCATTTTCAGCTGCTTCATAAATGAGCTTTCTGTATCATAAGATCGGAAGTGGGGATGTTTGCTGCTCATTGCGTAATGTTTGGTATCACTTGTGACTCCACAGATCTTGAAGAAGCCTATGTACAAATGCAGTAAGGCCTGGAAAATATTTAGACTTATCACCCCGTTATACTGCATGGTCCCATTATCCCTCTCTTTACTATCTAGAAATCTATTAATCCCCGTTTTAAATAATGTGCTATGACTCAGCCTCTACAGCTCTTGCATACAGAATCCCAAGATACATCGTCCTCTAAGTGAAGAAGTTCTTCCTCATCTAAATTTCCAATTATTGTATTATTTATAATATGTTGAGCATTATTAGGTTGAGAGGTATGTTGTGTCCTGTTTCTTTAAACTAAAGAACATTGTAGTATATACCTGATGCTGTTTTTAGCTCTATCAACAGTTATCCACAAGTTGTGTTCTTATAGTATAAATTGCAATAAAAGGTGTTTAGTCAATCTTGTGTTTAGTCTGTTTGCGACACTGATTGGAATACATAAGATATTGTCTTAAAATGCAATCTGCTATTAACTGGTAGGAAGTTGTTATACAGTCATACAGCCGGAAACAGACGTCTATGGTCCAACCATTCTATGCCATCCATAATCCCAAACTAAACTAGTCCCACCCACCTATACTTAACCTATGTCCCTCCAAACATTTCTTATGCATATACTTATCCAAATGGCTTTTAAATATTGTAATTGTACACGGATCTTACATTTCGTCTCGAAGTTCATTCCACACACAACTCACGCTTTGTGCAAAACAAAGTTGTCCCTCATGTCTTTTTTTTAAATCTTCCTCTTGTCACCTTAAAAATATACCTGCTAATCTTGAAAGCCTCCACCCTAGGAAAAGCCACCTTTCATGCACCTTATTTATTTCCTTCATGATTTAATAACCTTTATAAGGTCATCCCCTCAACCTCCTATACTCCAGTGAGAAAAGTACCAGCTTATCCAATCTCCTCTTATAACTCAAACTTTCCATTCCTGGAAGCACCCTGGTGAATCTTTTCTGAACCCTCTCTAGCTTAATAATATCCTTCCTATAAGAGAGCAACCAGAATTGGACAAAGTACTCCAGTAGAAGTCTCACCAATATCCTGTACAACCTCAATGTGATGTCCCAACTCCTATAGTCAATGGTCTAAGCAATGAAGGCAAGCGTGCTAAATGCCTTCTTAACCACCCTGTCTACATGTGATACCAACTTCTGAGAATTATGTACTTGAGCCCCTGCGTCTCGGTTCTAAAGCACTACCCAAGGCTCTACTTTTAATTGTATAAATGCAGGCCTTGTTTATTTTAGCAAAATGAAATACCTGGCATTTTTCCAAATTGACCTTGATCTGTGACTCCTAAGTCAATTGACCCAACTGATCAAGATCTCTTTGTAATATTAGAAAACCTTCTTCACTGTCCACTATGCCACCAATTCTGTTGTCATCCACAAACTTGCTAACTATGCCTTCTATATTCTCACATAAATCATTCATATAAATGACAAACAAATGTGGACCCAGCACCGATCCATGTGGAACACCGGTAACAGGATCAAGTCCAAAAAATAACCCTTCACCACCACTCTGTCTCCTGCCATTAAACCAATTTTGTATGCAATTGGCAAGCTCACCCTGAATCCCATGTGATCAAGTTTTACTAATTAGTCTACAATTCAGAATCTTGTCAAGGGCTTTACTGAAGTCCAAGCAAACAATCCAAGCCTACCACTCTGCCCTCATCAATCTTCTTGGTTATTTCCCCAAAACAATTAAATCAAGTTTGTGAGCCATGATTTTCCTTGCGCAAACCCATGTTGACTATCCCTGATCATTCCTTACCTATCCAAATGCATGTAAAACCTATCCTTCAGAATCACCTCAAACAACTTAGCCACCACCAAAAAGGATGAAGGATATCAATAAAGTGAAGGGAGTGTGTCTTTTCCCTAGGGTGGGGGCTTTCAAGATAGCGGGCATATTTTTAAGGTCTACAGTTCCCAGGCTTCTCCTTACATCCCTCCTTAAACAAAGGCACAATATTAGACACTCTCCAGTCGTCCAGCACCTCACCGTAGTCATACATGATACAAATATTTCTGCAAGGGGTATGAAATTTCCTCCCAAACTTTGCACAACGTCTTGGGATACACTGGATCAGGTCCTGGAGATTTATCCACTCTTTAGATTTTCTAAGGTCGCTGGCACTTGCTCTTCTGCTATGTGAACTATTTTCAAAACATCAATATTTATTTCTCTCCGCTCTCTAGCCTCTTTCTTTCTCAACAATAAATACTGATGTGAAACATCCATTGAATATCTCTCCCATCTTCTGAGATTCAACTCAAAGATGACCACTTTGATCTTTGAGGGGCCCAGGTCTCTCTAGTTGCTCTCTTGCTCTTAATGTACTTGTAGAATCTCTTTGGATTATCCTTAATTTGCTTTATCTGCCAAGGCTATTTTATTATCCTGTCTGTTTCAGATTCGGAACAGTCCTTCTTTGTATTTACTCTGTTAATTAAGGAACACCCCCCACAACCTTCTAATAATTTAAAGTCTGCCTTAATAGACCAAGCAAATCTCTCCACTAACATATTGGTCCCTTTCCAGTTCAGGTAAAACCTACCCTTTATGAACAGGCCTTTTCTGTCCCAGCAGAGATCTCAATGATCCAAGAACCGGAATTCCTGAACATTACACCACCTCTTCAGCCATTGTTTTATCTCCTTTATCTGTTTCTTCCTTCCCTCATTCGAGCTTGGAATGGGAAGCAAACCAGAGCTTACTACTTTTGATGTTCTACGTTTTAATCTTCAACCTAACCTCTTATATTCAGTATATAAAGCCTTAATCTTTTTCTTAATGATGTCATTCCTGCTAACATGTGCAATAACTTCTGGCTTCTCACTCTCCCTTTTAACAATATGCTTCAAACATTTTGAGACGTCCTTAATCCTGGCATTGGGAAAGCAACATGCTATCCTGGATATACTCTCACTGCTGCAGAATCTCCTGCCTGTGCCCCTGACAGGAGAGTTCCCTATAACAAATGTTCTTTTAAGTTTTGTCAAACTCCACCTAATATAAGATTGATTTTTAGTGCCCAAGATTTGAATCTTTTTTACCCCTCTGAGAGACTATCCCTTTCAATGGTACCCAAAACTGAATAACTGTTTGAGAGGAATAGCCACAGGAGACTTCTGAACCACCTTCTTACCTTTCCTGACAGTCACCCATCTATCTGACTAATCTTTCTGTGTGATTGCTTCTCTAAATCTATTAGCTTTCTAACTCGGAGTCTTGCATTCTCTTGGTGACATTACGTCTAAAAAGAAGCAGCTTTCATTAGCATCTTGTATATAAAATAAACTACTTTTCCCTACCTAAAGAATTAATATTAAGCATGCAAAAAAAAATCTTAAATGAAATCAACTACTTAGCTGAACAATCGCATTAAAATTGATGCATCCTTAAGTACCCCAACAGACAGCTTTCAATATCCCGATGTATAAAAATGTCTCACTCCAGAGCATGTTGACCTTTCTTAAAAACTCTGTAAACACAACTCGTTTTTTTAAAAAAAACTCCTCCAAGATTAAAAAAAATCTTTCACAATGTTAAGAATGTAATCGCTCCTTCTATGCACATCAATTCTTTTTAGTGTATAATTTGGAAAAAAATCTTCAGCCATCCACATGTAGGCCTCTCCAAAAGCACCATAAACACAAGCATTTTAAAAAAGTGTTTTTTATTGTAAAAGAAACAAAACGAATCAAGAAAAGAACCATGAATTTTTTTAAAATTTTATGAAATAAAATAAAAGGAAATGTAATAACTATAAGAAATCTAGAAGTAAGGTTGCAATCGCAGTAGCAGCTGCAATATCCAAGCTACTCTGAATCCACCATCTTTTTTGTGAGGGGATTGTAACATTTGGTTCATTGCTGATTCTTCTTGGAGCTGTTTTCTGGGCAGTTTTTGAGAGTGGTGGTTTGCCATTGCCTTCCACTCCTTTGAAGGGTGAGGAGATAGGCCCCTAGTCTACCTCAGCCGGAACAGGAATTGAATTTGTCCTGTTCATGTTGGTCTGAACCACCAAGCTACCCATCTAGCTAACCGAGATAATAATGTGTACAGCTGGATGAACACAGCAGGCCAAGCAGCATCAGAGGAACAGGAAAGCTGATGTTTCGGGCCGAGACCCTTCTTCAGAAATGGGTGAGGGGAGGCGGGTTCTGAAATAAATAGGGAGAGAGGGGGAGGCGGATAGAAGATGGATAGAGGAGAAGATAGGTGGAGACGAGACAGACAGGTCAAAGAGGCAGGGATTGATCTGGTAAAGGTGAGTGTAGGTGAGGAGTTAGGGAGGAGATAGGTCAGTCCTGTTAGGACAGACAGGTCAAGGGGGTGGGATGAGGTTAGTACGTAGGCGATGGGGTTGCGGCTTGAGGTGAGAGGAAGGACAGGTTTAGGGAGGTGGGAACAAGTTGGGCTGGTTTTGGGATGTGGTAGGGGGAGGGGAGATTTTGAAGCTTGTGAAGCCCACATTGATACCATTGGGCTACAGGGTTCACAAGCGGAATAGGAGTTGCTGTTCCTGCAACCTTTGGGTAGCATCGGGTAGCACTACAGAAGGTCCAGGATGGACATGTCGTTTGAGGAATGGGAGGAGGAGTTGAAATGTTTGTGACTGGGAGGTGCAGTTGTTCAGTGCAAATCGAGCATAGGTGTTCTACAATGCGGTCCCCAAGCCTCCGCTTGGTTTCCCTAATGTAGAGAAGGCCGCGACGGGAACAGCGGATGCAATGTACCACATTCGCAGATGTGCAGGTGAACATCTGTTTGATGTGGAAGGTCTTCTTGGGCCCTGGGATGGGGGTGAAGGGAGAGGTGTAGGGCAGGTATAGCACTTACTGCGGTTGCAGGAAAAAGTGTTGGGGCCGGAGAAGCGTGTGGACCGGACAAGGGAGTCGGGGGGAGTGGTCCCTTCGGAAAGCAGATAAGGGTGGAGTTGGATTGCAGATGGCGCAAGTGTCAGAGGATGATGCATTGGATCCGGAGATTGGTGGGGCGGTACGTGAGGATGAGGGAGATTCTGTTTTGGCGGTTATTGTGGGGTGGGGGCGTGAGGGATGAGTCCTGGGAAATGCGGGAGACACTGTCGAGGGCGTTCTCGACCACGGGGGTTGGGGGGGGGAGATGTTGCGATGCTAGAAAAACGAGGACATCTGAGATGTATGGGAGTGGAATGCCTCATCCTGGGAGCAGATGCAGTGGAAGCAAAGGAATTGGGAAAAGGGGATGGCATTTTTTTGCAGGAAGGTGGTTGGGAGTCGGTGGGCTTGAAATGGACACCGCTTTCTAGGTGGTTGCCACAGATGGAGACAGAGGGGTCCAGGAAGGAGAGTGAGGTATTTAGATGGTCTAGGTGAACTTAAGGTTGGGGTGAATTGGATAAACTGTTCGAGCTCCTTGTGGGAGCACGAGGTGGCGCCGACACAGTCATTAATGTAACGGAGGAAGAGGTGGGGTTTAGGGCCAGTGTAGGTATGGAAGAGGGATTGTAACCTACAAAGAGGCAGGCATAGCTTTACCCAAGCGGGTATCCATGGCCACCCCTTTGTCTGTAGGAAGTGGAAGGAATTGAAAGAGAAGTTTTTGAGGGTGAGGACGGGAGTTGCAGGAACAGCACCTCATATTTTGCTTGGGAACCCTGCAGCCCAATGGTATCAATGTGGACTTCACAAGCTTCAAAATCTCCCCTACCCCTACAAACATCCCAAAACCAGCCCAGCTCGTCCCTGCCTCCCTAACCTGTCCTTCCTCCCACCTATCCCCTCCTCTCACCTCAAGCCCTCCCCATCTCCTACCTACTAACCTCATCCCACCCCCTTGACCTGTCTGTTCTCCCTGGACTGACCTATCTCCTCCCTAACTCCTCACCTACACTCACCATTACTGGCTCCATCCCTGCCTCTTTGACCTGTTTGTCTCCTCTCCTATCTTGTCCTCTGTCTCCTATCTGCCTCCTCCTCCCTCCCTATTTATTTCAGAAACCCCTTCCCCTCCCCCATTTCTGAAGAAGGGTCTAGGTCTGAAATGTTAGCCTTTCTGCTCTTCTGATGCTGCTTGGCCTGCTGTGTTCATCCAGCTGTACACTCCAGCATCTGCAGTTCCTACTATCTCATCTAGCTAACTATCTTGTTAATCATTGCACAGGTTATATTTTAAAATTTCAGTTTATCGTTTATGGAATGTGATAATCTGCAATTCGTTGCTTGGTCGTATGGTACTTGAATGCAGCTGACAAGAGAGACACGTTGCCAAAGCTTTTCATCTTGTGCTTACTGTGACTAATAAAAGAATGCTAGATTTCAAAGAATCATCAGAATTTATGCAATAATGACTGGTTGGCAAGTTGATCCTGCTATGTCTGAGGCATTGTCATGGAGAAAACAACTGGGAACTACTTGCTGTCCATGCTTTCGGGAACTTTGAGAAACATGCAAGGCTTAAGTATGTGTTTTTTTGTCGGCAGAAAGCGAGTTTTTACATATGAATGTATGTCACACCTGCCAAACGCGAATGAACCTCACTACAAGTTTGCTGATCGTCTTAAATTTGGTAATACAGATCTTGAGTATTGCTGAAAAATGCCATATTGTATTGAAGGTAAAGTTCACATCTTGCACTCGTCAGGCCGGTTTGCAGGAATACCAATTTGAGGGAAAACTAACTTGTACTCTGCATAAGGAGAGTGCTGATTTGTTTGTTTTCATTCTTTAATGGGATGAGGCATTGCTGGCTAGGTCATCATTTATTGCCCACTCCCAATTGGCATTTAAAAGTCAACCACATTGCTGTGGGTTTGGAGACCAGGAACAGATAGCAGATTTTTCTCCCTGACAATTGGCAATGAATTCACAGTCATCATTAAACTCTTTCAGAACATTACCTGGGTCTCTGGATTAACAGTCTAGTGACAGTACTGCAAGACTGTCATCTCCATGTAGTTGCTAAGTGAATTCTGGTAGATGCTTTGCCATGAAGAATGCACTCTGATGACTGACGTTTAACGACCTGACTAAAGCCAGGCAAGTTGACTGAATGGTCAGGTCTTTGCCCTGAAATATAGGCCAACAAACGGCTGATACCTGTTTTATTAAGTTGAAACATACACAGTGCATGTACGTGTCCCTTCTGTATTAATATGTAGCCTCCAATATATGTGAGTGCACCATACTGAAGTCCGACTGACAATCTGAAAATGTTGTCAACGTTATCAGTGTAATACTTCACAGATTCGGAATTATCTAAATGGTGGGTTGCGTCTAGTATTGGGCACTTGAATGCAAGTTTTGCAAGTCAGTATCTTGTTGTGACCAGCTGCAAGGATGTGTTGGTAAATACTGTCTGCCAGTCTTTGGGACATGGTGCATTCACAATGACATTGACATTTACATATCACATGACTCCTATGTGAAATGGGCAGAATCTCATTTTGGTTTGACAGCAGTATCCTGCTAGTGTGAATGAAGTTTGTGTTGCTACTGCTTATTTGCAGTGTGTAACAGCTAGCTTTACCTGTTACTCTAATGTTGGCAAAATGTTGCCCTTCCTGGGTAATTGGATGTAGACTGGGCATTTTTCGAGTTCAGGAATGATTGTCTTAGGGCCTTTAATGATTTGTATATGTAGCAAGAAATGATCTGATCAAGATAGCCGTTTATCCTGCAGAATACTTTTGATGCACCCTATTTCAGCATCAGGTTTGCATGGTGACATATGGTTTGGGCCCTATTTATGAGATTGTAAGACCGCTTTTGTTAACGGTACTTGGAAATATAGGAATCTCAATGTGTATACTGACCAGTGAAGATAGATTTGCACTAGACTTTATTAGAGAACGTCCTGGTCAATTTCTCAATAGTTTCTCAACAAAACAAAGTTTATTCAAATGAGACATTGAAAAATGGGAATTCAATCGTTATTAATTGGTACATTCTCTGTGGCAACACCCATCCCAATCAGAATCCAATCAGCACTCTCCTCTCATGCAGTATAATGTTGGTTTTCCCCTTGAAAATTGTCCTGATGATTGTAAGATGAAAAACTGCATGAAAAGGTGCCTTTTGACAGCAAAACTCAACATCTTAAATTTGCTATGAGTATAGCTGTAAGCACACTGAGGATTTGGCAGTATTTGCTGAGCAATCAGAATCACAGCGAACAGCAGATATTTTGTTTTGGGCTTTGCAAGCACAGGCTGATTTAAGACTGTCTGTACTATGCCATTTGTAAACAACTGGAGGCATGTGCTGTTTGATTCAATCAGCTCATCAAGGGTGTGGCCTGAGTGCTGGCATTGGGTTGGCATTTACTTAGGGACCTATTCTTCATGAACAAAACTAATACAAGTGTGCCTTTTTGACTTTCACTTTCTTTGTAGCCACATTATGGCCAATAATTCCCGATCACTTTCCTCCTGTAGTAAAAGTTGTGATTGTTTGAAATTTTTCTTTTTATCCTAATGGGTGCAAGACAAAAAGTTCGGTAACATATCTCTTCAGCAATAATCTGCAATTTTCTAATGCTATAAATTTATTAAAGTCAACGTAATAATTTAAATGCAAATTTACATATTGTCTAGGCATTCCATCCCATTGCTTCAAAATGACTAAATTTTTTATTACAGCTGAATTTCCAAGAAATAGCCTTGAAGTTTTAACACCAGAAATTCCTGCAGAAAGAGATCGAGGGAATTGTATCACATCATTACAACTGCACCCCAAAGGCTGGGCTACATTGATTAGATGCACTAGCATCACTGATGACCAAGAGGTGAGTGGTTTCGATAATATTTCAAATCTGAGATGATTTGTTTCAGTGTGGAGGGCATAGACATGGAACAATATAGCATAGGAACAGGCCCTTTAGCCATGGCTCCTTTTAACTCTGATTCCTTGTTTAAGTTCTTTCTTGCCTCCTTTATATTCTTCAGGAGCCTTATCAGATTTCTTTTTCTTTTTGACTAATCTTTCAACACGACCCCCCACCCAATCTCCATTTAGTAGCTGACTCTCAAACAAACACTTCATAGTCTTGCCGTTTTTTAACATGTAAGTCATAACTTGTGTGTGCAACCATAACCAAGCATGGATAAGTCCTGTTGCACTAGCAGGACAGACCCAATAGGGGGAGTACACAGTCTGGTGAGAGTTGTTCTTGGAGTCCTCAGCACTGACTTCAGACTCCATGAAGTGTCATGGCTTCAGGTCAAACATGGGCAAGGAAACCTTGATTATCACGGACTGTCCTCCCTCGCTGATCAATCAGTACAAATCTGTTTTGAACAGCACTTGGAAGATGCACTAAGGATGGCAAGAGGCATTTTGGGTAAGAATTTCAATGTCAACCACCGAGATTGGTTTGGCAGCAACACTGCTGGTCAAGCTGGTCGGTTCCTAAAGGATCTAGCTGCTAGACTGGATTTCCAGCATGTGATGAGGGAATCAACAAATGGTAAAACATACTTAACCTCATCCTTACTGACCTCCTGGCTGCAGGTGCATCTATCCATGACAGTATCAGTAAGAGTGACCACTGCACAGTTCTTGTAGAGACAAAGTCCTGCCTTCATTGTGTTGTGTGGCACTATCACCATGCTAAATACAACAGTCTGCAGACAGATCTAGCAATTCAAGACTGGGCATCTGTGAGACGCTGTGGGCCATCAAGCAGCAGAATTGTATTCTAGCACAATCTGAAACTTTATGGCACGGCCTATCCTTCACTCAAGCATTAATCATCAAGCCATGGATCAACCCTAGTTCAGTTTTAAATGCAGGAAAGAATGCCAGGAACAGCACCAAGTGTAGCTAAAATTGAGGTGTCAACTAGGTGAAGCTACCAACAGGCCTGCTTACATGCTAAACAGCATAGTGATGTCCGGGTTGGGTTCTGCCAGGACCGCTCAGCTCCTGACCTCATTACAACCTCTTTTTCAAATACGGGCAAAACAAAAAGCTGAATTCCGGAGGTGTGGTGAGTGGTAGCCCATGACATCAAGGCTGCATTTGACTGAATGTGGTATCAAGGAGCCCTAGCAAAACTGGACTCAATGAGTATCAGGGGGATGGACTTTCTGTTGGTTGGAGTCATACCTGGCACATAGTTGTGGTTCTTGGAGATCAGTCATCTCAGCTCCAGGAGTTCCTGAGGGTAGTGTCTCAGGCACAACCATTTTCATTTGCTTTATCAATGACCTTCCCTCCATCTTAAGGTGAGAATGGGGATGTTAGCACAATTTTAAAATTCTCTGATACTGAAATAATGCAAATTAAAGAAGATCTGGTCAGTATCTAGGCTTTGGCTGACAAACGGCAAGTTAGATTCGTGCCACAAAATGCCAGATAATTGCTATCTCCAGTAAGATACAATCTAATAACAGCCCCTTGACATACAGTAGTGTTACTGGTATGAATATCCTTAGGTACCATCAGGATTTGACTCATAAACACAGTGGCTACAAGAACAGGTGAGGGGTTAGGAATGCTGCAGTGAGTAACTCACCACCTGACTGTTCACCATCTGCAAGACACAAGTCAGGAGTGTGATGGAACACTCCCCACTTGCCTGGAGGTGTGCAACTCCATAACACTCAAGAAGCTTGACACCGTCCAGGGCAAAGCAGCCCGCTTGATTGGCACTACACCGACAAGCATTCACTTACTCCACCATCGACACTCAGTAGCAACAGTGTGTAGTATCTACAAGATGCACTGCAGAAATTCAACAAAGATCCTTAGACAGCATCTTCCAAGCCCTTGACCACTTCCATCTAGAAGGACAAGGACAGCAGGACTTGGGAACACCACCCCTGGCAAGTTCTCCCCCCAACCCACCCACTGTCCTTCCTTGGAAATAGATCACTGTTCCTTAAGTGTCGCCAGGTGAAAATCCTAGAATTCCCTCCTATGAGGGCATTGTGGATTAACCTATAGCATGTGGACTGCAGCAGTTTAAGAAGGCAGCTCACCACCAACTTCTCAAGGGCAACCAGCAATAAATGCTGGCCAGCCAGTGATTCCCATGTCCCAAGAGTGAATAGAAAACAATGAGCTTGTGAGGTAATGGAGGAGGTCATCAATGTTTTATGTTTTTGTTTTTACTAGTGGACGTGCATCTATGAGTTTCAGGACGGGCCTCCAGTTCGTGCATCTGCCCCTCGTTGTTCCCTCTGCCTTACGCACTATATTGAAGAGGCTAATGTGGGTCGTGGTTACATTAAGGAACTTTGCTTCAGTCCAGATGGCCGACTGATTTGCTCACCTTTTGGTTATGGAATCCGTTTGTTGGGTTTTGATAGCAGGTGCAATGAACTCTGTGATTGCTTACCCAGAGAAGCCAGTACACTGCAGGAAATCAGAACTATTTATTCTCATAGTGATGTTGTGCTTACAACGAAGTTTTCACCAACTCATTGTCAGCTTGCCTCTGGGTGCCTTAGTGGACAAGTTTACCTATACCAGCCAAAGTTCTGAGTGACCTGAAATACTTACAAGAAGTGTTGAACATCAAGTAAAAGTAAAGTATTTCAATAATTAGTAATTGATGTTTAAAGTATTTGATGTCAGGGTTTAAAAATCCAAATTTAACAGGTTTCAGTGCAATATAATAAACCATTAATTCTCAGCATCAGCTGCAGAAGTACATACTGTTTCTTCTCTTACATTTCCTATAAAGGATGATCCTTCCCTCTGCTATTAATGTGAGTTATATCAGTGCTTTGTATGGTAAGTTTGTTTGCTTGTTTTTGTACATGTAATCTTGAAAAATGCTGTTCATTTAGTGAAAAGCCAAATGAGTTTAAAAGCACTGTTGGTCCATTCATAAACATTACGTTTCTTCAGCTTGTATTATATTCAGCTTCTGTTTTTGTTCAATTGCGATGCTAGCAAAAAATATTTGTTGATTTTTCTATACATATTGTGTAACAGTGGAATTAAATTATTTAAATTCAGATGCAAACGTACATTGTGTTTGACATGAAAGTTTACCTTACCAGACATTGAATTGGAACAGCTAGAGGATGCATGCAACTAACATTATACATTGACATCAAATCCATACGGCAAAGTGTCAGTCAACTTTTAATAAAGTAATTAGCATGATGCAATTTTCACTTAATTTTCTTTATTTGTAACGCTAAATAGTATACTGTAGCGTATGTAAAGCACTTGACAGGTATGAGTGCTGTTACTGTCAGTAAAGTTTTTATACTTGTAACATTGCCAATACGTAAGAATTACAATTCAGTGTAATTATAGTGCAAAGAAAACCTCACAAGGTGTTTTCTGATTATACCATTTGGGCCATGTACAAGTCAAAGTGTGAGGAGGTCAGCTAATATTTGTATATATGATTGAATTGTTAGTCCCTCCTTGGAATATATAATCTGCTGAGGGTTATACATCATGGAAACAGACTCTACAGCCCAACCGTCCATGTCCAACCAGATTTTCTAACTTGAACTAGTCCCCTTTGCCTTTGTTCGGCTCGTATCCCTCTAAATTTTTCTTATTTGTGGACATATGCAAACGTCTTTTTTGTTTAGGAATTCTACCAAGAGTCCTTGGGTCTGCTTTATTTTTTTCAATTTAACCTATTTTTCTAATCAATCTGCTGAAATGTTGTTACACATCTCTGGGACAGGTGAAACTTGAACACAGTCCTCTCAGTCTAGAGATGGGGACACTACCTTTCTTATCTGTGGACCTGTTCCAATGTCTTTTTTTTATTTCGGGAACTGTACCACTGTGCCACAAGAGCCCTTGGGTCTGCTTTTTTTAAATCTTTTCCTAGTCAACCTGTTCAGAGGTATTACCAAATGTCTTTTTAATGTTGTAACTGTACCTGTCACTACCACTTCCTTTAGCAGCTTGTTTCAGCTGTGTGAAAATGTTGTCCCTCAGTTTCTTTTTAAATCTCTCCCCTCTCACTGTAAATCTATACCTTCTAGTTTTGGACTTCCCAACCATGTGGAAAAGACCTTGGCTATTCACCTTATCTATGGCCCTTATGATTTTATAAATCTTTATAAGATCACTCCTCAGCCTCCTATGCTCCAGAGGAAAAAAGTCCCAGCCTATCTATATGACACCAACCTTATCGTGTCTATAACATCCTTCTAAATCATTTTGGCAGCATTCTAAATTTGACCATATCAATGTCTTGTATAGTTATAACATGACGTCCCACCCCATGTACTCAGTACTCTGACTGGTTAAGGCAAGTGAGCCAAACACCTTCACCGCCCTGTCGACCTGTGACGCCACTTTGAAGGAACTATGTACTCACACTCCTAGGTGTCTCTGTTCAACAATGCTTTTCAGAGCCCTACCATTAACTCCGTAAATCCTGCGCCGTTTGTCTTATCAAAATGCTACTACTTGCATTTATCTGCATTAAATTTCATCTGCCATTCTTTGGCAATGATAAATTGCTCACTTTTTATGCTGATGCTTTTTGAATGATCTGAAGATTTGAAATAAACATCAAGGATAATGTAGGACTATAGGAATGCTGTAGGAAAAATTGGCAGCAACAAATGTGAATTGTTGCTGAATTACTAGGACTAGACCATGGTAATAAAAATTTACTGAATTGACGTGAAAAGTTTTGTCACTTAGTCTATAGGGCTTAAAAAAATTACATCTTCCAGAATCCATATCCCAAAACCATCTTAAGCATTATCATTGTAAATATTAAAGGGTTCTGAGAGTTGAGCGCCAAATTCAGGCTGTCATTTCAGTGTAGTTTTGAGGAACAGGATGCGGTAAAGAATTGGCATTTCACTAGACGCCTGGTAACGTTCTCTTCTCACCAGCTTCTGCAGCAAAACATCTGTTCTAGCCTTGCGCATTGCCTATTTCTAAATCAGTACCAATTGTCAGAGCATAAAAAATGTGGAACATTTTTCATAGCCTGGGAACTTCCCCTCAAATGCTAAAATTTATCATTGATTCCAGTGTGCAGCTCACTCATAACAACATAAGAAAATGCATTTGAAGAGCAGGGTCTCAAACACGAGTAAGATCAGAGTTCACTAGGCAGTAACAATCCCTGTGCTGCTAATCCTTAACAGAATTGAATAAACTCAGAACAGATGTGTCAAAACATTGGAGAGTTACCCCCAAGGTTCTATAGATTTAATGGCAAGCAAAGTCTAATGGCAACATCCTTTCACAATCCATGATGCCCTGCATTGAGATGCTGATCGTTCAGAACCAGATCCACTGGGCAGAGGTGTAGAGTTGGGTGAGCACAGCAGGCCAGACAGCATCAGAGGAGCACGAAAGCTGACGTTTCAGGTCTGGACCCTTCTTCAGAAATGGGAAGGGGAAGGGGCCTCTGAAATAAATACAGAGAGGGGGAGGCGATGATAGAAGGTGGATAGAGGAGCAGATAGGTGGAGGGAAGATGGACAGGTCAAGGAGTGGGGATGAAGACAGAACAGGTGAGTGCAGGTAGGGGGTTGGGATGGAGTTTGGTCAGTGAGGTGGGAGGGGTGGGTAGGTGGGAGGGAAGACTGACAGATCAAGGAGGCGGGGACGAGAAGGGCTGGTTTTGGTATGAGGTCAGGGGTGGGAAGATTTTGAAACTTGTAAGGTCCACATTGAGACCATTGGGCTGCATGGTTCCCAGGCAGAATATGAGGTGCTGTTCCTCCAGCCTTTGGGTGGTGGCGTTGTGGCAATGGAAGAGGTCCAGGATGGACATGTTGTACAAGGAGTGGGAGGGGGAGTTGAAGTGGTTCGCAGCTGGGAGGTGTTGTTTGTCACGAACCAAACACAGGTGTTCCGCAAAGCGGTCTCCAAGCCTCCACTTGGTTTCCCCAATGTAGAGAAGGCCACAACGGGAACAGTAGATACAGTATACCACATTAAACAGATGTTCACCTGCACAGCTGCTAATGTGGAAGGTTTTCTTGGGGCCTGGGATTGAGTTGAGGGGGGAGGTGTAGGGGCAGGTGAATTACTTCCTGCAGTTGCAGGGAAAAGTGCTGGGGGCGGTGAGGCTAGTGGAGAATGTGGAGTGGACGAGGGAGTTGTGGAGAGAGTGGTCCTTCCAGAAGGCAGATAAGGGTGGGAGGGAAATATATCCTTGTTAGTGGAGTCACATTGAGGTGGCGGAGAATGATGCAATGAAATGGAGGTTGATGGGGTGATACGTGAGGATGAGGGGAATTCTATGTTTGTTGTGTGGGGAGGGGGTATGAGGGCTGAGGTGCGGGAAACAAGAGATGCGGTCAAGGGTGTTTTCGACCACTGTGGGGCTGCAATTGTGGTCCTTGAAAAATGGGGACATCTGGGATGTCCAGGAGTGGAACGGCACATCTTGGCAACAGATGCAGCAGAGGGGGAGGAATTGGGAATAGGGGATCGCATTCTTGCAGGAAGGTGAGTGAGAGGAGGTGTAGTGTAGGTAACTGTGGGAGTCGGCGGACTTGAAATGGATATAAGTTTCCAGGTGGTTACCAGAGATCGATGTGTTCCTCTGTTTGACACAAGACTCCCAAAACAGTTATTCTTGACAGTTCAGGAGCATGGTGGAAATACTTCAAAAATACCTGCCAACTTTTGGAAGTCTCTAGTTTATGACCCTGTGGGAAGGCACTAAACTCATTGGCCTTCATTGACAAGGGTGGCACAGTAGTTACTACTGCTGCCTCACAATGTTAAGCACCCACATTTGATTCCAGCCTCAGGTGACTGTCTGCGTGGATTTCCTCTGTCTGCCCTGGTTTCTCCCAATAGTCCAAAAAATGTCTGGGTTGGGTGGATTGGCCATGCTAAATTTCCCAGAGTGCCCAGGGATGTGCAGGCTAAATTGATTATCCATGGGGAATGCAGGTTACAGAGACAGGGTAGCCATGAGGTCTGTGTGGGATGCTTTTTGGAGGATCAGTGTGGACTCGATGGGCCAAATGGCCTGCTTACACACTAGGGATTCTATCTGCAGAGGTGACATTGAGTGTTGGGGAGTACATAAACTTCCAATTAACCCACCTACCTGAACCTTCGCTACCTGACTCTAGTGCAATAGATTACTCATGGGAATGGTTGTTAAGTCCAATGCACAGAAATCATTGAACCAGAGTGAAAGCAAGCCTCTCTTGATCCTGATGGACGGCTTAATAATGGTTATTCCATTCATAAGGGTTTTTCAGATGGATTATTGTTTTTGTACACTGTAATTGAAGGGTCATGTCTGTTTATCTTCACATTTCTTGCAGAAATACCTTTTACAGAAACAGAGCAAAGTCTTATTAGACTTGAAATGTTAGCTATTTCCCACTTCATCAACACTGCCGGACCTGCTGGGCTTTTCTAGCACTTCATATTTTTATTTTAGATTTTCAATATGTACAGCATTTTGCTTTTATCCCTTTCCAGAAGGTGTTTGTTATTCAAATTCACTGGGCTCCACCACCGTTAAAAGTTGACAATGGCTGACGTGCTCATGTTTTCAATGGTTAGCCCATGTCAAAAATCATTATCTGACGAACAGCAACCCATGTCTCAAACCAGTATTCTCAAAGAAAAATGATTCCAGAGGAATTAAGAAAAGTTTGTCTAAATGGGCTGGGAGAACTAATTAGTGAAGGATTATATTAGTGAGCAGTGATATGTATTTAAACAGGGAAAGATACTTCGTAACATTTAGCAAAAATGTATTCTGTTCAAGAAGGACTGGATGAGAAGGATGAATCACTCATCCTTAGTTAACAAATGGTCAAGGAGAGTATCAAATCAAAAGCAAAGGCACTCAGAGTTGCAAAAACTGTTGACTTTGATTTTGCTTATAAAAGAGCCATAAGATAGAGGAGCAGAACTGTGTCATTCAAGCATGGCTGATCTGTTTCTCAACCCCATTCCCCTGCCTTCTCTCCATAATCTTAAATCCCATTACGAATCAAGAACCTATCTATCTCTGGCATAAATATACTCATATACTCAATGAGTTGGCCTCCACAGCCTTCAGAGGCAGTGAATTCCACAGACTCAACTTCTGGCTGAGAAATTTTTCTTTTTCAGTTCTAAAGGGTCATTCCCTGACTCTGATGCTATGCCCTCGGGTTCTAGTCTCTCTCACTAGTGGAAACATGTTCTTCACATCCAATCTATCCAGGCCTCCTGCTTCATCCTACCAAGTGTATATCCAAAGTCCTCAACCAATCCTCACGTGAAAGCCTTTACTGGGATCAATTGCGAACATCCTCTGGACTCTAACAAAGACCAACACATCCTTCGTAGAACATAGAACGATGCCGCACAGTACAGGCCCTTCGGCCCATGATGTTGTGCCAAACCTTTACCCTAATCCTAAGGTCTATCTAACCTTCGCCCCTACCTTATACTATCATCCTTATGCCTATTTAATAGCTGCTTAAATGCCCCTAATGAGGCCGACTCCACTACCCTCTCCGGCAACGCATTCCATGCCCCAGCCACTCTCTGAGTAAAGAACCTACCTCTGACGTCTCCCCCATATCTTTCTCCACTCACTTTAAAACTATGCCGCCTCGTAATAGCTGCCTCCACCCTGGAAAATGTCTCTGGCTGTCCTCTCTATCTAAACCTCTGATCATTTTGTACACCTCTATCAAGTCACCTCTCATCCTTCATCGTTCTAAAGAAAAAAGCCCTAGCTCTCTCAACCTTTCTACATAGGACCTTCCCTCCATTCCAGGCAACATCCTGGAGAATCTCCTCTGCACGTTTTCCAACGCTTCCACATCTTTCCTGTAATGAGGTGACCAGGACTAGACATAATACTCCTGATGTGGCCGAACCAGGCTTTTGTATAGCTGGAGCATAACTTCACGACTGCTGAACTCAATCCCTCTATTAATGAAAGCTAACACACCATTTGCCTTCTTAACAACTCTATCCACTTTGGTGGCAGCTTTCAGGGAAGTGTGGACATGAACCCCAAGATCCCTCTGCTCCTCCACACTGCCAAGAATCTTTCTGTTATCCCTGTATTCTGCTTTCAAGTTTGTCCCTCCAAAATCAATCACCTGACACTTTTCAGGGTTAAACTCCATCTGCTACTTCCCAGCTTAGCTCTGCATCCTATCAATGTCCCTTTGTAACCGAGAACAGCCCTTCACACTATCCACAACATGACCCAACTTTGTATCGTTCGCGAACTTACTAATCCAGCCTTCCACTCCTTCATCCAAATTTAAAAATCCCAAATAGAAGTGGACCCAGAACAGATCCTTGTGGTACACCACTCGTAACTGAGCACCATGTTGAATATTTTCCATCGGCTACCACCCTGTGTCTTATAAGGGTCAGCCAATTCTGAATCCAATCTGCCACATTTCCCCCTATCCCATGCCTCCTTACTTTCTGCATGAGCCTATTCGGGGAACCTTACTAAACGCCTTACTTAAATCCATGTATACCACATACACAGCTCCACCCTCATCCATGTGTTTGGTCACGTCTTTAAAGAATTCAATAAGGTTTGTAAGGCATGATCTACCCCTCACAAATCCATGCTGACTATCATGAATCAAACTGTGCCTTTCCAAGTAATCATAAATCCTATCTTTCAGAGCCCTTTCCAATAATTTGCCCACCACAATGTAAGACTAACTGGCCTGTAATTTCCAGGGTTGTCCCTATTCACTTTTTTAAAAAAGGGAATGACGTTTGCCTCTCTCCAATCTTCCGGCACTATACCCGTGGACAGTGAGGACGAAAAGATCAATGCCAAAGGCCCCCTGATCTCTTCCCTTGCTTCCCATAGAATCCTTGGATAAATTCCATCAGGCTCGAATGACTTATCTATCTTCAAGTTCCTCAAAATTTCTAATACATCTTCCTAACTGACATTGACCTCCTCTAGTCTGCCAGCCTGTTTCACACTGAACTCCTCTACAACTAGGTCCCTTTCAGTTGTGAATACCGAAGAAAAGTATTCATTAAGGACCTCTCCTATCTCTTTAGGCTCTGTGCAGAAATTCCCTTTACAATCCTTGATCGGCCCTACGCTTTCTCTGGTCATTCTCTTACTCCTCACGTTCGTGTGAAAAGTCTTGGAGTTTTCCTTGATCCGATCTGCCAAGGTTTTCTCATGCCCCCTTATAGCTCTCCCAAGCCCTTTCTTTAGCTCCTTCATGGATAACTTGTATCCCTCTAGAGCCTTTTCCGTTTCTTGTTTCCAAAACCTAACATAAGCTTCCTTCTTCCTCTTAACCAGTCGTTCGACCTCTCTTGAGAAACATGGCTCCCTCACTCGACGGCATCTTCCCTGCCTGCTAGGGACATACATATCAAGCTTACGCAGTATGCATTCCTTAAACAATCTCCACATTTCAATAGTGCTCTTCCCTGACAGCACCTGTTTCTGTTTTATGTTACCCAGTTCTTGACCAACAGAATTGTAATTACCCTTCCCCTGTTTATAAACCTTACCCTGCTGCACGTACCTATCCTTTTCCATGACTATTGTAAAAGTAACAGAGTTATGATCCCTGCCGCCAAAATGCTCTCCTACCAACAGGTTTAACACTTGGCCTCGTTCGTTGCCAAGCACCAAACTCAAAGTGGCCTCTCCTCGTGTTAGTCTATCTACATACTGTGTCAGGAATCCTTCCTGAACCCAATGGACAAAATCCACTCCGTCTAAACTATTACATCTAAAATGTTTCCAATCAATATTTGGAAAGTTGAAGTCACCCATGACTACAACCCTGTGACTTCTGCACCTTTCCAGTATCTGCCTCCCAATCCGCTCCTCCACTTCTCTGCAACTATTAGGAGGTCTGTAAAAAAAACCCCAACAAAGTGACTGCTCCTTTCTTGTTCCGGACCTCAACCCAAACTGACTCTGTAGACATATCATTCTTGAACTGCCTTTCAATAGCTGCTACACTCGCCCCATCCAGCAATGCCACTCCCTCACCTCCTTTTCCACCCTCCCTCTAAATCCCGGAACTTCCAACAACCATTCCTGTCCCTGAGTTATCCAAGTTTCTGTCATGACCTCAACATTGTAGTTCCAAGTACTGACCCATGCTCTAAGTTCAACCGCTTTATTTCTGATACTTCTAGCATTGAAGTATACACACCTCTAACCATCTCTGTGTCCACAATTATGCTCCATCGATCGCATTTCTTTATAAATCACCTCACTCCCTGTTGTGTCTGTTGGAAGGCTGAATACCTCATCCTCTGAATTACAAATCCAGTTCCCCACCCCCCTGCCAAATTAGTTTAATCCACCCCGTACAGATCTAACAAACCTCCCTCCCAGGATATTTGTGCCCTTCCGGTTCAGGTGCATCTCATCCTTACAGGTCCCACCTTCCCCAGATTGTGCTCTAATTATCCACATAATGGAAGCCCTCCCTTCTACACCAGCCCTGTAGCCACGTGTTTGCCTGCACTCTCTCCCTATTTCTTACCTTGTTATCATGTGGCACTGGTAGTAATCCAGAGATAACTACCCTGTTTGTACTAGAATTCAGCTTCCAACCTAACTCCCTGTATTCGTTTTTCACATTCTCTGTCCTTTTTCTACCTATATCATTGGTACCGATGTGTACCCGGACTGCTGGTTGCTCGCCATCCCCCTTAAGAATCTTGAAGGCACGATCCGAGACATTATGGAACCTGGCACCCAGGAGGCAACAAACCATCAGTTCATTCGATTGCGTTCACAGAACCGCCTGTCTGTGCCTCTTAGTATTGAATCTCCCACTACAATTCCTCTCCTATTTCCCCCCCTTCCCTTCTGTGCCACAGGGCCAGGCTCTGTGCCAGAGACCTGTCCGCTATGGCCTTCTCTGGTAGGTTACCCCCCTCAACAGTATCCAAAATGGTATACTTATTATTGAGGCGAGTGGCCACAGGGGATCACTGCATTGTCTGCCTATCCCTTTCCTCCTCCTGACAGTCACGCAGCTATTTGGAAGAATATCGGGAAAGTAGGACCAATCTGAAACGGGGAATTAAGAGGGCTAAAAAGGGTCATGAAATATCTTTAGCCAACAAGGTTAAGGAAAATCCCAAAGGCTTTTATCATACATATGGAGCAAGAGGGGAATGAGAAAAAGGGTTGGCCCACTCAAGGACAAAGGAGAGAAGTTATGCAAGGAGTCAGAGAAAATGAGTGAGAGTCTTAATGAGTACTTTGTGTTGGTATTCACTGAGGAGAGGGACATGACGGATGTTGAGGTCAGAGATAGATGTTTGATTACTGTCAGTCAGGTTGGCATAAGAAGGGAAGTGTGGGGTATTCTAAAAGTCATTAGGATGGACAAGTCCCCAGATCTGGATGGGATCTATCCCAGGTTATTGAGGGAAGAGAGGGAGGAAATAGCCGGGGTCTTAACAGATATCTTTACAGCATCCTTGAGCACGGGTGAGGTCCCGGAGGACTGGAGAATTGCTAATGTTGTCCCCTTGTTTAAGAAGGGTAGCAAGGATAATCCAGTTAATTATAGACTGGTGAGCCTGACGTCAGTGGTGGGGAAGCTGCTGAAGAAGATACTGAGGAATAGGATCTATTTACATTTGGAAGAAAATGGGCTTATTAGTAATAGACAACATGGTTTTGTGCAGGCAAAGTCATGTCTTACGACCTTGATAGAATTCTTTGAGGAAGTGACAAAGTTGATAGATGAGGAAAGGCCTGTAGGTGTCATATGCATGGACTTCAGTAAGGTGTTTGATAAGATTCCTCATGGCAGGCTGATGGAGAAAGTGAAGTCGCATGGGGTCCGGGGCTACTAGCTAGATGGATAAAAAACTGGCTAGGCAACAGGAGACAGAGAGTAGTAGTGGAAGGGAGTTTCTGAAAATGGAGACCTGTGACTAGTGGTGTTCCACAGGGATCCGTGTTGGGGCCACTGTTGTTTGTGATATACATAAATGATCTGGGGGAAGGTATAAATGGTCTGATTAGCAAGTTTGCAGATGACACAAAGATTGGTGGAGTAGCAGAGAGTGAAGGGGACTGTCAGAGAATGCAGCAGAATATAGATAGATTGGAGAGTTGGGTGGAGAAATGGCAGATGGAGTTCAATCCGGGCAAATGCAAGGTGATGCATTTTGGAAGATCCCATTCAAGAGTAAACTATGTGGTAAATGGAAACCCCTGAGGGAGATTGATGCACAGAGAGATCTGGGTGTTCAGGTCCATTGTACCCTCAAGGTGGCAAAGCAGGTTGATAGAGTGGTCAAGAAGGCATATGGCATGCTTTCATTCAGTGGACGGGCTACTGAGTACAAGAGTTGGCAGGTCATGTTGCAGTTGAATAGGACTTTGGTTTGACCACATTTGGAATACTGCGTACAGTTCTGATCGCCACATTACCAAAAGGATGTGGATACTTTGGACAGGGTGTGGAGGAGGTTCAACAGGATGTTGCCTGGTATGGAAGTCGCGAGTTCTGAAGAGAGGTTGAGTAGATTCGGATTATTTACATTCAAAAGACGGAGGTTGAGGGGGCGCCTGATTGAGGTCTACAACATCATGAGAGATATAGACAGAGTGGATAGCAAGAAGCTTTTTCCCAGAGTGGGGTCTCAATTACTAGGGGTTCACAATTTCAAGGTGAGAGGAGGAAAGTTTAAGGGAGATAAGCGTGGAAAGTTCTTTACGCAGAGGGTGGCGGGTGCCTGGAATGCATTGCCAGTGGAGGTGGTAGAGGCGGGCATGATAGCGTCATTTAAGATGTATCTAGACAGATACATGAATGGGCAGGGAGTAGAGGGATACCGATCCTTGGAAAACAGGCGACAGGATTAGATAGAGGATCTGGATCGGCACAGGCTTGGGTGCACTTCTCGCAGTTGAAGTCAGAGGGGACACCAGCAGTGACTCTTCCTCTGAACAAGACCCAAAACTGCTCACATTGTTCTGAATGTGATCTCATGAGAGCCTTATACAGCCTCAGCAGTACATCCCTGCTCTTGTATTCTAGCCCTCTGGAAATGAAGGCTAACATTGCATTTGCCTTCCAAACGTTTTGACAACTGAACTTGCATTTTAACCTCAGAAGACCCTTCAGATTTCTGACGACTTTGTCCATTTAGAAAATGGTCTGTGTCTCTTCCTACCAACGTTCTTAACCTCACACTTTCCCACATGGTATTCCATCTGCTACTTTGTCCATTTTCCTTGCTTGACCATGTCCTTCTGCAGCGTCCCTCCTTCTTCAAAACCACCTGTCCCTCTACCTATCGTTGTTTCATCTAAATACTTAGCAACAATGCCATTGATTTCTTTGTCTAGATTATTAATGTACAATATTAATAATTGTGGTTGCAGCATAGACCCCTATGGAATTCAAATAGTCACAGGCTGCCATCCTGAACAAGACCCCTTTATCCCTATTCTCTGGCTTCTGCCAATAAGCCAATCCTCGATCCATGTCAGTACCCTTTCCTGAACACAATGGGCTCTTACTGAGCAGCTTCCTGTGCAGGACCTTGTAAAAGGCCTTCTGGAAATCCAAATAGATCACACCCACTGCCACTCCTTTGTCTAGCTTATTACTACCTCAAAGTAGGTTTGTCAGACATGACTTTCCCTTCACAAGTCCATGCAGCCCTATTTTACCTGGCATTTCCAAATACTCCACAGTCTCATCATTAATAATGGACTCTAAAATCTTATCAAAGGCTGAGGTCAGGCTAACTGGCCTATAGTTTCATGTCTTCTGCCTCCCACCCTTCTTAAATGGGAGTGTTCCATTAGCCATTTTCCAGTCCTCTGTGACCCTCCCTGAGTTCAGTGTTTTCTGAATTAAATTCACCAATGCCTCCATAATCTCCTCAACTATCTTCTTTAGAATGCTGGGGTGTAATCCATTAGTCTGAGTGATTTATTCACTTTCAGACCTTTCAGCTTCTCCAGCACCTTTTCCCTAATGATGGCCATTATAATCACCTCTGTCCCCTATCTCTCTTGATGTTCTGTTATGTTGCTGGTGCCTTCTACTGTGAAAACTGATGCAAAGGGCGTATTCAGTTCCTCTACTTTTTTGTTCCCCATCATTACTCCTCCAGCCTCATTTTCCAGAGGTCCAATGTCCACTCTTGCCTCTCCCTTGACTTTTACATACCTAAAAGAAACACTTGTGATCTTCTTTTATATTGCTAGCTAGCTCACTTTCATATTTCATCTTCTCCCACATTATTGCTTCTTTAGTTATCCTCTGCTGGTTTTTATAGATTTCCCACTAATTTTCACCACACTGTATGCTTTACTTTTTCTTTTAAGCTGTTCCTGATTTCCCTTGTTAGTCATCGTTGCCTTGTCCTCCCCTATGGTTCTTCTTCCTTGGGATGAAGTTTTGTTGTGCCCCCCCAAATTACCCCCAGAAACTCCTGTCATTGCTGCTTCACAGTCTTACCTGCAAGGCTCCCCTTTCAGTTAGTAAATTTGCAGACGACACTAAGGTCGGTGGAGTTGTGGACAGTGACAAAGGATGCTGTAGGTTGCAGAGAGACATAGATAAGCAGCAGAGCTGGGCTGAGAGGTGGCAAATGGAGTTTAATGCAGACAAGTGTGAGGTGATGCACTTTGGTAGGAGTAACCGGAAGGCAAAGTACAGGGCTAATGGTAAGATTCTTGGTAGCATTGATGAGCAGAGAGATCTCGGTGTCCATGTACACAGATCCTTGAAAGTTGCCACCCAGGTTGACAGGGCTGTTACGAAGGCATACAGTGTTTTAGCTTTTATTAATAGAGGGATCGAGTTCCGGAACCAAGAGGTTATGGTGAAGCTGTACAAAACTCTAGTGCGGCCGCACTTGGAGTATTGTGTACAGTTCTGGTCACCGCATTATAAGAAGGATGTGGAAGCTTTGGAAAGGGTGCAGAGGAGATTTACTAGGATGTTGCCTGGTATGGAGAGAAGGTCTTACGAGGAAAGGCTGAGGGACTTGAGGCTGTTTTCATTAGAGAGAAGAAGGTTGAGAGGTGACAACTGAAACATATAAAATAATCAGAGGGTTAGATAGGATGGATAGGGAGAGCCTTTTTCCTAGGATGGTGACGGCGAGCACGAGGGGACATAGCTTTAAATTGAGGGGTGAGAGACATAGGACAGATGTCAGAGGTAGTTTCTTTACTCAGAGAGTAGTGAGGGAATGAAACGCTTTGCCTGCAATGGTAGTAGATTCGGCAACTTTAAGTACATTTAAGTCATCATTGGACAAGCATATGGATGTACATGGAATAGTGTATGTTAGATGGGCTTCAGATTGGTATGACAGGTTGGCGCAACATCAAGGGCCTGTACTGTGCTGTTATGTTCTATGTTCACCTTCAGCTCTTTAATTAAATCTGCCTCTTTCCACATCACTAAATCCAGAATTACCTGTTTCCTGGTGGGCTCTACAATTAGGTGCTCCAAAACACCATCTCACAGATGTTTTACCAATTCCTTTTCTTGAGATCCATTACCAACCTAAAGTTTCCCATGATTATCGTAATAGTGCCTTTCTTACATGCTTTTTCGATCTCCTAAGTGTTTTCTTCCTTTCCCGCATCTTCATTACTGCTAGGTATCTTGTACATAACTCTCATCAGGGTCTTTTTTGTTCCCTTTGCAGTTTCACAGAGTCATGCATTACAGAAACAGACCCTTCAATCCAACAGTCCATGATGAACATAATCCCAAATTAAACTAGACCCACCTACCTGATCCGGTCCCATATCCCTCCAAATCTTTAGAACATAAGAACTAGGAGCAAGAGTAGGCTGCTTGGCCCTTCGAGCCTGCTCTGCCATTCAGTAAGATCATGGCAGATCTTTTCGTGGACTCAGATCCACTTACCCACGTTCTCACCGTATCCCTTAATTCCTTTATTGTTCAAAAAAAATCTACCTTAGCTTTAAAAACATTTACTGGGCAAGGAATTCCATAGATTAACAATCCTCTGGGTGAAGAAGTTCCTTCTCAATTCAGTCCTAAATCTGCTCCCACTAATCTTGAGGCTATGCCCTCTTGTCCTAGCGACACCTGCCAGTGGTAACATCCTCTCTACTTCTGTTACCTATTCCCTTCATAATTTTATATGTTTCTATAAGATCCCCATCAATCTCTGAATTCCAATGAATATAATCCCAATCTACTCAGTCTCTCCTCATAAACCAACCCCCTCAACTCCAGAATCAACCTAGTGAACCTCCTCTGCACCCATCCAGTGCCAGTACGTCCTTTCTCAAGTAAGGAGACCAAAACTGCGCACAGTACTCCAGGTGTGGCCTCACCAGCACCTTGTACAGCTGCAACATAACCTCTCTACTTTTAAACTCAATCCCTTTAGCAATGAAGGACAAAATTCCATTTCCCTTCCTAATTACTTGTTGTACCCGCAGGCCAACCTTCTGTGAGTCATGCACAAGGACACCCAGGTCCATTTGCACAGCAGCATGCTGCAACTTTTTACCTTTCAAATAATAATCCTTTTTACTATTACTCCTACCAAAATGTATGACTTCACATTTACTTACATTGTTTTCCATCTGCTAGACCCTGGCCGACTCACTCAATGTATTGATGTTCCTCTGCAAAGTTTCACAGTCCCCTGCACACTTTGCTCTGCCACTCATCTTAGTGTCATCTGCAAACCTGGACACCCTACACGTGGTCCCCAGCTCCAAATCATCTATATAAATTTCAAATAATTGCGGTCCCAACACCGATGCCTGAGGCACACCACTAGTCACTGATTGCCAGCCAGAATAGCACTCATTTATCCCCACTCTTTGCTTCCTGTTAGTCAACCAATCCTCTATCCATGCTAATACTTTACCCCTAACACCATGCATCCTTATTGTATGTAGTAGCCTCTTGTGTGACACCTTGTCGAAGGCCTTTTGGAAATCTCGGTACACCACATCCACTGGGTCCCCATTGTCCACTTTTCTCATAATGTCTTCACAGAGTTCTAAAAGATTTATCAAGCATGACCTGCCCTTCATGAACCCATGCTGCATCTGCCTAATGGGACAATTTCTATCAAGATGCCTTGCTATTCCTTCCTAGATAATAGCCTCAAGCATCTTGCCCATTACAGAGGTTAAAATAACTGGTCTATAATTCCCCATCCTTTTTCTACCTCCCTTTCTAAACAGTGGCGTCACATTTGCTGTTTTGCAATCTGCTGGGACTGCCCCAGAGTCCAGCGAATTTTGGAAAATTACTGCCAGTGTACCTGCTATTTCTCCCGCCATCTCTTTTCATACCCTGCGATGCATTCCATCAGGGCCAGGAGACTTATCAATCCTTCGCTCCATTAGCTTGCACAACACTACTTTTTCTATAATAATGACTGTTTCCAGGTCCTCACCTACGTTTGTGGCTTGTTATTAGTGTCGTCCAATGTGAAGACCAACCCAAAATACCTGTTTAATGCCTCAGCTATTTCATCATATCCCACAACTAAATTCCCCTTCTCACCTTCTAAAGGGCTAACATTTACTTTAGCCACTCTGTTTTATATATTTATAGAAACTTTTGCTATCTGTCTTTATCTTCTGAGTTAGTTTTTTCTCATGTTCCACCTTGCTTTTCTTTATAGCTCTTTTTGTTATTTTCTGTTGACCTTTAAAGTTTTCCCAATCTTCTAGTTTCATGCTGTTTTGGCCACTTTGTATGCTTTCTCTTTCAATTTGATAGACTCCCTTATTTCCTTAGACACCCATGGCAGATTACCCCTTTTCTTGCAGTCCTTCCTTTTCATTGGAATATGCTTTTGCTGAGCACTTTAAAAAATTGATTTGAAAGTCTTCCACTGCTCGTCAACTGTCCCACCATAAAATCTTTGTTTCCAGTCTACATTAGCCAAGTCCTCCCTCATTCTATTGTAGTCCCCCTTGTTCAAGCATAGGAAACTGGTATTGGATTTTATCTTCAACCACACTGTGATTCCTTCCAAGAGGATCCCTAACTATGAGGTAATTCATTATTCCTGTCTAATTACACAGGACCAGATCTAGGATAGCTTGATCCCTCGTCGGTTCCATTACATACTGTTCAAGAAAACTCGATACACTCAACGAACCCCTCCTCAAGGCTACCCTGACCGAGCTGATTCGACCAATCTACATGTAGATTAAAATCCCCCATGATTATTGCCGTACCATTTTTACAGGCATTAGTTATTTCTTTGTTAATTGTCCACCCCAATGTGATGTTATTATTTGGTGGCCTATAGACTACGCCTATCAGTGACTTTTTCCTCTTAGAATTTCTAATTTCCACCCAAATGGGTTCAGCATCATTCTCCATAGAACTTACTTCATCTCTCAGCACCGCCCTGATGAGGTCCTTGAATATCAGAGCTACACCACCTCCCTTACCTTCCTGTCTGTCCTTCCAAATAGTCTGGTGCCCTTGGATATCAAACTCCCAGTCGTGACCATCCTGTAACACACGCTCTGTAATGGCTACCAAATCATATTAATTCGCGATGATTTGTGCTGTTAAGTTATCAATCTTGTTATGAATGCTAAGACCATTCAGGTAAAGTGCCTTTATGCTAGCTTTCTTACCCTTGTGATTTCCAACACCTCTAATAATATCTCCTGAGTTATCCTTCCTTTTTGCTTCATTTATAGTCTGCCTCGAACTTAAACCCTCCTGTAACCATGCTAACCTGCTGCTTACCTTTTTATTTATCATCATACTCTCTGTCGTTTTCCCTTTCCCTTCCCCTTGACTCGCTGGTTTAAAGTCCTAGTGACCACCCTATTCATGCTTTTCTCTAGAACACTGGTTCCAGATCGGTTCAGGTAGAGACTGTCCCATTGGTACAGATCCCCCTGTTCCAAAACTGATGCCATGCCCCTCTTTCCCACACCACTCCCTTAGCCACATGTTTACTTCCCTAATTTTCTTATCCCTAAGCCAATTTGCATGTGGCTCGGGCAGTAATGCGGAGATTATGAGCCTCGAGGACCTGTTCCTTAATTTCGTTCCTAGTGCTTGATAATCGCCAAACAGGTCCCCCATCCTAGCCTTGCCTATGTTGTTAGTCCCAACATGGACCACAACAACTAGATCCTCCCCCTCCCTCTCCAATATCCTTTCAAGCTGGTCAGAGATGTTTTGCACCCTGGCACCCTCCCACACCTTGCGGGACTCCTGATCCTTCTTGCAAAGGATGCTAGAATCCCCTATAACTACCACATGTCTTTTTGTTCCCTCCTCTTGAATGGCCTTCTGCACCATGGTGCTGTGGTCAGCTGGCTCATCCTCCCCGCAGCCCCTTTCCTAATCCACACAGGGAGCAAGTATCTCAAACTTGTTGGGTAAGGTCAAAAGCTGAAGCCTCTCCACTCCTGAACTCAGGATCCCCTACCTGCCCCACTTGCAGTCACACCCTGTTGTCCCTGATCACTAACTGAATTTGAATTACTTCATCTACCCCACGTTGGGACTCCTGAAACATAGCATCCAGGTAACTCTCCCCGGATGTGCCGCAATGTTTGAAGCTCAGATTCCAGATCTTCAACTCTGAGCCAGAGTTCTTCCAGCAACCAACACTTGCTGCAGATGTGGTCACTGCTGTTCACTGCCAGCTCCCACATCATACAGCTACAGCACATCGCCTGCCCAGCCATCTCTACATAGTTAATTACATCATTACTTTATATAAATTTATGAGTTAAATACTTTCTAATACTTCTCTGCTATGGTCTTTTTCAAATAACCAATTAATAGATAAATTTTAAAAAAGTAAATTTTTAACCAATTACACAATATAGAGGAAATAGAAAAAATAGAAAAACCCTACCTTACCAACACACCACTGAGTCCTTTTTTTTTGTTAGAGGAGGAGGGCGGGTGGGAGACACTACACATGTAGCGTTTCAGGTTCAGCCACTGCCCAAATATATTCCTGGCAGCCCCCTGGTCCTCGCTTTCGCCTCTCCCTCTGCTGCTGAAAAATGAGTCACGCAAGGTAAGACTTTTATAATCGAAACACTTACCTTCCCAGGCTGCCCTCACGCTTCCTCCTGGACTCCCGCTGCTGAAACAACTGAAAGCAAATTCCTACTCATGTACCTATCCAAATGTTTTTTAAACGCTGTAATTGTACCTGCACCCACCACTTCCTCAGATAGTTCATTTCTCATGCAAACCACTCTCTGTGTAAAATATTTGTTTCTCATGTCTTTTTTTAAATCTCTCACCTTAAAAATGTGCCCCTTTGTCTTGAAATCCCCTTTGCTAGGGAAAAGACAATGAAATTAACTCTTATCTATAACTCTCATTATTTTATAAATTTCTATCAGGTTGCCTCGCGACCTCCTACGGTCCAGTGAAAATGTCCCAAGCTATCCAGCCTTTCTTTATAACTTCAACCTTCCATACCCAGCAACATCCTGGTAAATATCTTCCAAACACTCTCCAGCTTGATAATATTCTTCCTATAACTGGGCAAGCAGAACTAGACACAGTTTTCCAGACGAGGCCTCACCAATGCCCTGTGCAGCCTCAACATGACTTCCCAACTTCTATTATCAAAGGACTAAGCAATGAAGACAAGCATGCTAAATACACAACGAACTCTCCTTAATATTCAGACAATGAAGGCCATCAATTTAACTGGGACAAAGTAATCAATAATAGCCCAAGCCAAACCCAAAGACACACACAGAAATTCCTAGAGGTCTGGTTCTCAACCCATACTTCAATCAACAAACATATAGAATTGGACCTCATATACAAACCTATACAGTTCAAAACTGGAAATGATAGTACTCACCATTACAGTATAAATTCCAAGCAGAGTAGAATAATATCGCTTCACTGGAGGCTTCACTGATGATGTCACCTAGCATGGTGTCAAAATATCTGAACAAAAACAAGTCAGCTTAGCAAGTAAGTCAACAATCTAATCGGCATGGATTTTATAAGGAAAATCATGTCTCACAAACTAGTTTTTTGAGGACGTTACCAAAAAGATGGATGATGGCACAGCGGTAGACACTTGGATGTGAGGGATTCAGAGGCACTGAGGTGGTGAGAGAGGTTTGGGGGGAAAGAGTTGCAAGTGGGGTGGAGAGATACGGGGAGGAACATGGGAGAAGGATGTGTGGTGGAGGACATGGGGATAGACTAATGTGTGAGGGGTGGGGGTTGGGTGTGAGATGGAGTCAAGAAACAGCAGGAAGAGACACTTGAAAATGAGGGGGCTAACATCGACGGAGACTTGAGGGTAGTGAGGGATGGAGAGATTTGAAGGGATTGTTGGGAAGAGACTTGGGGATTGGGAAGTGAGAGATGAGCGGGTGATGGGGAAGATACTTGGGGGAGGTTGAAAGGGGAGAGACTTAGGGTCAAGTGGAGAATTTTCAAGAAACTTCAGGGTGTAAGGGGATTCAAACTATGAGTGTGTTACAGAGGGGAGGGTTTGGGTTGGGGCTGGTGTCACTTCACATTGTATGTGCGGGTGTAGCGGGGAGAGATATGTGGAGAAAGTGGGAGGGGTGGATTTGGAGGGTTGATAGAGATCTTTGGCAGGTGAGGGTAGAAAGACAAGGAGAGACAATGGTCAGTTTGATTGGGGATAGAAACTGGGTAATTGTTGGGTGTGAGACTTACGGAGGTGCGGGGAAGAGACTTGAAAGGGATAAGGAATGAAGATTAGAGGATTTGAGAGGAGAAAGAATCTTGGTGAGGGTGTTAAGACTTGGTTGGGCTGAGGTGAGGGACTCTTGGGGATTGAGGGGGAGATACTGAGGGAGAAAGCTTGAGTTGAGGAAGGAGCCGGCGGGTAGCAATGTTGGGAATATGAAGGAGAGAATTGGATGATGTGGAGTAGACACATTTGGGGGCACATGGAGTGTAAAAGACATGGAGGAGACAGATTTGAGGGGAATCCTCAAAGGTTGGTGGGAGCATGTACGAAGGGAGATATACTTGTTGATTGATTGATTGTTACGTGTACCGAAATACAGTGAAAAGTTCTGTTTATGAGCAATACACGCAGATCATAGTTAGCAAGGTTGTACAGATCAAAAAGATTTACACAGAGGCATATAGGTTATATTGCACAGGGTGTGCACCAGGCAAGATCAACATTAGCAAGATCAGCATTATTTGACGCTAGGGAATCAGTCTATTAATGGCTGGGAAGAAGCTGTTCCTCATCTGTTTGTGCATGTGTTCAGGCTTCTGTATCTTCTGCCTGATGAAAGAGGTTATAGAAGATCATTACCAATGGGTGCAATGGGTCTTTCATGATGTTGGCAGCTTTTCCATAGCAGTGAGCCAAGTAAATTGAGTGCATGGATGGAAAGTTAGCTACTGTGATGGTCTGGGCTATGCACACCACCTTCTGTAGTTTCCTATAGTCCTGGGCACAGCAGTTGCCATATCAGGCCATTATGGGAGGGTGGTGAGGCAGACATCAAGGTTGGAGGAGAGAAACAGGGAGATGGAGTCATGGAGATGGGTGGGGGGAGAGGATTGGTGCAGGAGAATAGTTCACTGGGAGAGGGTGGGAAAATAGTTTGAAGACTTGGGATGGTGGTGGTAGGAGAGTTGGTGGAGAGGGAGAGGGATGAGGATTCTGGGTAGGGTAAAAGGAAGGAGGATGATGAGGGGCTTCCCCAATGAGTGTTTCAGCAAATGAGAGAGAAACATAACACATAGAAGCAGAAATAGGCCATTCAGCCCCTCAGACCTTCCCCATCATTCAATAAAATCATTCCCCAGCCTCCTCGTTCCACTGTTTCTCATATTTCATGCCAGTTACGTATAGCCCTCAATATTTCTGAACTGTATCTCCTTTCTCTTTCGTGATTTACCCTCTACAACTCTCTGAGGTAGGAAATGCAAACATTCACTCCTATCTGGGAGAACAGCCTGTCGAGTCCCTTCAGAATCTTTTATGTTTCAAAAGTTCATCTCTTATTCTTTTAAACTCTAATGAATATAGGCCTAATTTGTTTGACCTTTCCTGATATGACAATCCCATGATCCCAGGAATCAGTCGTCAATCTCTTTTGAACTGCCTCCAATGCCAGTACATCCTTTCTTAAACGTGAGTAAGCTTTAGGTAGTTGGGGGGAAGAGATCACATTCAGAGTGATACACAGGTTAAATGAGTGCATAATTTGGAGGCAATCTGGGAATTTGGTGCAGAGGGCATGTGGTAGTTTGTGCTATTTTTTTGTTAGGCTTAGATTTTTTTCCACCTAGAAGTGTTATCACACATGATGAGCGACCTTCCCACCACCAAAATCGCCAAGACCTTATTGTTGCTTTATTTTTGAAACATTGTCCTCCACCTGTAAAAGCACGCATGTAGCCAATTCAATATTTACAAGCAAAGTCCATTATGGGCAATGCAAACCAGAAAGATGAGATGGGATAGGGACAGCAGGAAGGATCTAAATCAACATGGAGTTGGATGGGGAAGTAAAACACTATCATCAGTGCGCCTCCAGTGAAGAGTCAGTGTTCTGTCCCACTTCTTATTTAAATGCCTTGGTTTGCTGAGGTGCTTGATATTATTTCCGGTTTTATTTCTCAGCGATTTGTACACAGGGTCTAATTCAATGTGTTTGTTGAAGGAGTTTCAGTTACAATACCAGGCCTCCAGGAATTCCCTGGTATGTCTCTGTTTAGCTTGTGCGATTATCGATGTGTTGTCCCAGTCAAATTTGTGTCCCGCATTGTCCGTGTGTAACGATACAAGTGAGAATTGGTCGTGTCTGTTGGTGGCTAGTTGATGCTCATTTATCCATATAGTCAATTTTCTTCTGATTTGGCCTATGTGGTGTTTCTCATAGACATTGCATGGTATTTTGTATTCTACCTTAGTTTTGCCAATTCTGTGTATGGGATCCTTTATGTTCATCAGTAGCTGTCATAGGGTGGTTGTCGGTTTGTGGGCGACTCTTATACCTAGGGGTCTGAGTAGTCTTGTGGTCATCTCTGAAATGTCCTTGATGTGTGGTAGGGTGATTAGTGATTTTGGTCGTGCTGTGTCCTCCTGTTGTAGTCTTTCTCGGAGGCAACGGCAGATTGTGCTTTTCAGGTATCCATTTCTTTTGTAGACTCCATATACGTTCTGCTTTGTGTGGTTCCGGGTTGCTGCAATGTGTTGTGGCTCCTTTAAATAATGTCCTGATGCATTTCTGTTTTGGGTGTTGGGGTGGTTACTAGTGTAATTAAGTATTTGTTCCCTATGTGTGATATTTCTATATTTGCTAGTCTTGAGTTCCCCATTATTTTTATTTTGGACCATTATGTTCATCATTGGAGATGGTCATTGCCCAGTCTTTGTGGCTCAAATGTTAGTTGCTACTTTGTACAATGTTCAGCACCATTCGCAATTCTTCAGATACTGAAGCAGTACATGTTCAAATGCAACAAAACCCAGACAATATCTACGCTTGGACTGAAAAGTGGCAACTAACATTTGCGCCATCATCATCGAACATGCCCACTTTCAATCATTTGATAGAGGGAAGGTCATTGTTGAAGCAGCTGAAGATGGTTGGCCCTCAGACACTGAGGAACTCCGACAGAGATGTCCTGGGGATGAGATGATTGACTTCCGACAACCACATCCATTTTCCTATGTGCCAGATGTGACTCAAATAAATGGAGAGTTTACCCCAATTCCCGTTGATTCCAATTTTGCGATGGCTGTTGATGCCTCCTTTAATGTGTCCTTTAATGTCAAAGGCTGTCATTTTCAGCTCATCACTGCAAATCAGCATTGCTGAGCTTAGACATGCTTCATTGATTTTGGGATCACTGAGGTGTCTATCACTTGCTTTTTGGCATGCAAGTCGTCCTGTTTGGTCTGCTCTGTGGAAGGGTCACTGGACCCAAAATGTTAATTCTGATTTTTTCGTCACAGATGCTGCCAGACCTGCTGAGTCTTTCCAACAACTTTGTTTTTGGTCTGTTTGGTAGCTGCACCAGGTTGACACTTCATGTTAATTGAGTGGGGGATATGCTCGGCAATGAGGTTTCATATTGTATTGGAGTGCAATTCTGCTGCTCTTGATGGCCCACAGCACCTCACTCAATCTTGAGCTGCCAGATCTCTTCAAAATTTGTTCCATTTAGCATGGTATTAATGACACACAACACATTCAAGGGTATTCTCAATGTGAGAGTGAAACTTCATCTCCACAAAGACAATGCAGTGGTTACTCTTACCAATACTGTACTGAACAGTGTATCTGCAGCTGGCAAATTAGTGAGGATGATGGCTGCTAAGTAGGCTTTTCCTTCATCACCTGTTGCAGACCTAGCCTGGCAGCTATGTCCTTTAAGACCAACCCGTTCAATTTGTGCTGCTGGTGGACATTAATGGCCCCCATCTAGAGTACATTTAGTGCCTTTGGCACCCTGACAGCTTCTTTCAAGTATTGTTCAACATGGAGGAGTACTGATTCATCAACCGAGGGAAAATGGTATGTGGTAACCAACAGCAGCTTTCCTTGCCCATGTTTAATTGGATGCCATGGGACTTCATGGGGTCCATAGTCAATATTGAAGACTCCCAGGGCAACTCCTTCCCAACTATATACCACGTGCTGCCAACGCTACTGGCTCTGTCCTAGCAGTGGGACAGCACACATCCAGGACTGGTGATGGCAGTTTCTGGGCTATTGCCTGTAAGGTATAATTCCACAAGTATGACTGTGTTGCTTGACTCCACCTCCCCCCTCTCCCTATTTATTTCAGAACCCTCTCCCCATCCCCCTTTTCTGATGAAGGGTCTAGGCCCGAAATGTCAGCTTTTGTGCTCCTAAAATGCTGCTTGGCCTGCTGTGTTCATCCAGCTTCACACTTTGTTACCTGTGAGAGAGCTCTCCCAATTTTAGCAATAGCCCCAGATGTTAATAAAGAGGACTTTGCAGGGTTGACAGGGCTGTTTTTGCCATTGTTATTTCAGTGTCCTGGTTGTTGCCTGATAGTCCATCCAGTTTTATTTATTTGTTCAGACTTTGCAGCAACTGATGTGACTGAGTGGCTTACCATTTCAGAGGGCAGCTGAAAGTCAACCAAACTACTGTGGATCTGGAGTCACATAGTATACAGGGAGACTATGGTTTAGTGGTATTATCGCTGGACTGTTAATCCAGAGACACAGATAACATTCTGGGGACCCACCTTTGAATGCTGCCACAACAGATGGTGGAATTTGAACTCAATCTGTTGTCAATTGTCAACAAAAAAAGCCCATCTGATGCACTAATGTCCATTAGGGAAGGAAACTGCCACGTTTATCTGGTCTGGCTGACATGTAACTCCAGACTCAGAGCAATGTGGTTGACTGTTAGGGGTGGGGAATAAATGCTGTTGAAAAAAGAAAACAAACATGTGGGTCAGGCCAGCTGTGGAGGACAGATTTCCTTCCCTTTAAGAAACTGTTGGGTTCTTGACACGAGGGGCAGTGGTTATTAATATCTCCCCCAGCCCGAGCCCCTGACCCACTCCCCTCAGTTACTCTCTCCACCCTCACCTCCATTGCCACCCCCCGCCCCCACACCCAGAGAGGCCGAAGGCTCGGCCCTCTGATCCTCGGGGAGGGAGTGGACACGAGGCCTGGCCCCGTCGGAGGGGGAGGAGGAGGAGGGAGTGAACAGGAGGCTGGGCCCTGAGGGAGGGGGAGGAGGAGGAGAGCGGGGACAGGAGGCCGGGCCCCGGGGGGAGGGAGGGGACAGGAGGCTGGGCCCTCGGCCCCGGGCTCCGCCTCATACTCGGGCTCCGCCTCGCACTCGGAGGCGGGCGGTTGGTCTGACGGGCCGCGGCGGGTGGATGGCGGACAACCGGGGCCGCGCGAGCCCGAACGGGAGCCCGAGCACAGGCCGCGAGAAGGCGGCGGGCGGTCACCGGCGGCACCTGGGCCATGGCCACCGCTTGAGGAAAGTGACGCTCAGCAAACCCACCTTCTGCCAGCACTGCACCGACTTTATCTGGGGGCTCGGCGGCTTCCAGTGCGACCGTGAGTCCGCGGGGGGGGAGGAGGAGGGGATGGGTGGGAGGCGGGATAGGGGGGGGAGGAGGAGGGGATGGGTGGGAGGCGGGATAGGGATGGGAGGGTTGGAGGGTGCAACAGGAGGGGGAAAGGTTAGGGGCGAGGGCAGGTGGGTGAGGGAGATAAAGGAGGGTGGGTGGCTGGATAGGGAGTAGTGAGATGGAAGCAGTGGGGAGACGGGGAGGGGAGAGATGGAATTGAAAGGATGGGGATCGTGGGGAAAGAGGCCTGTTAGCCGACTCTATATCCATGCCTATGTACCACCTCCAACATCATGGATTCTTCTCTTACAGCTTAATCTTTTGTGAGGTACCTGGTCAAATGCCTTCTGGAAATCCAAATGCAACGCATTTTCTGGTTCCCATCCATCCAGTCTAGTTGAGATTTCCTTAAAAAACTCTAAATTAGACATGATTTCCTTTTCATGAAGCCATACTGACTCTACTTAATTAGATTATGATTTTCCAATGATGTGCTGCTATTACTTCCTTGATTCCAACATTGTTAGGATAATCAGCCTATGTTACCTGGTTTTTGTCCCCCACCCACGTTTTTGAATCCTCCAGTACTTAACAGATTCCAAGAATCTTTGGAAAATCAGTCCCTGTAGCTACTTCTTGCAGGATCCTAGGATGTAAGCCATCAGGATGAGGGGACTTATCTAACTTTACCTCCATTAGTTTGTTTAATACTACTTCTCTAGTGATTCTAATGGTACTGAAATCCTCCCCTGCATTCTTTAATATTGATGGAATGTTAAAAATATCTTGCAAAATAAATACTTCTCTGTCATTGCTGGAGAATCCAAGATAACAAACTTCTCTATCATTTCCTTGTTCCCTATAACTAAGTCCTCAGATTTATTTCATAAGAAGCCTTTGTTCACTTTGACCTCTGTCTTCCTTCTGATATATTTAAAGAAGTTTTTGTTGTTAGTTTTCACATTCCTGTGGTGCGTTTTGCACCTCTGTCCCCAGAACCTTAGCCTGGGGTTCCCATTTACTAGGTCACATTCAATGACATTACACCATTGAATGAGATAGTGCGATGACACAAGGGCAGAAAGGAATTAGGAAATGAGGATGAGAATTTTAAAATCAAAATATTTTTGCTAATGTAGATCAGAAATACAAAGGTGATAAGGGGAACAGGACTTCCTATGAGTTAAGACACCGCAGTGGAGTTTTGATTATCTCTAGTTTAAACGGTAGCTATAAAAGTTGTTACAGACTTACTAACATTAGGCCTAATTCAGGTCTTGAGCCAGTGCCAAGATATTGAAGTTACATCCATCCAGCCTCTGAACTGAGGGATTGTGTCAAACAGCAGCCCCATCCCAAATCATCACTGAATTAATACTGTCAGCCGTTACATGTTGCAATCCTTAATCAGCTGAAGACAACAGAGGTATTTGTTTTATGTACAGAAGCATGAATACTAATATCTTTAAACAAAAATATTTTTTGACTTTGCCCATATGTTGACGTCCAACAGTTTTATTCACAGTTCCCTATTCCTCAAATTTAAAATTATTTTAAAGACCAAGTTTGTTCATTGATTCAGGTCATCAGGCAGAAGAGTGGGAATGCTGGTAACTGTACAAGAGTTTTATATTGGAATGGAGAGATGTCGATAGTTAACCTCACTATATGGAATTGTTACTTTTGGATGCTTATTTGTATATATATTTTGTTTGTCAAAATGAGCATGTGTTTGTGTGTGTACAAGAATCATAAAGCATGATTCTATCAAGAAATGGACTGTCCCATATGTTTCCAAAAATTTCACAGGGAGGGAAAGAAAGGAGGACAGGTGACAGCATTGATTAAGGATAATATTAAAGTGTTCGACAGCGATGATGTCCTATGAAGTCAAGAGCCGAATCCATTTAATTAAATCCAAGAAACAGTAAAGCTGCAATTGTCGGAAAAAGCCCATCTGGTTCGGTAATGTCGTTTAGGGAAGGAACTGCCATCCTCACCTGGTCTGACCTACATGTGACTCCTGAGCCACAGCAATGTGGTTGTCTTTTAACTGCTGTATGGGCAATAAATGCTGCCTAGCCAGTGATGCCCTCATCCTGTGAATGAATTAAAAAAAACATACAAATGAGGTACTTCCTATTAGAACATAGAACATAGAACAGTACAGCACAGAACAGGCCCTTCAGCCCACAATGTTGTGCCGACCATTGATCCTCATGTATGCACCCTCAAATTTCTGTGACCATATACATGTCCAGCAGTCTCTTAAATGACCCCAATTGGTCACTAGTTTATTAGGATACTGACACAAACAAATTTGTAAGGAAATCAGAGTTGTAAAAACTAATGGGTACTTTAATTGGCTTAATATAATATAAGCTAGAAATAATGATGAAAAGGAGAAAAGAGTTTCTAAAATGTGTACATGGAATCCAGAAGTCTTCCAAAGGTAGTTAAATAGTGAAAGGATAGTTAATGGAGAAATAGGCCTGATTAAAAGGGGAGTTACACAAGGAGGTGGAGACATGACTAAAATATTACGTGAGTACTTTGTATCTGTTTTTACCAAGAGAGAAGAAAATTATAATAATTGAGATATCGGATTGGCTGAAAATTGATTTAAAGGAAATATCTATCCATAAAGTTCACTGTCACCAAGACTGAATTACAATAAAACCTTGATAAATTGAATCACAAGATCAGCTGTTCATATTCAATGTATCATCGTAAAAACTATGTAACCCAAAATGCCTGTAAATTTAATCCACATAAAATATAACAGATTACGATGAAAACACAGTAAAATCACGAAATGTGTAAAAAAAAACAAAAGTATGTATGCTTGAACTTTACATCTGGCTTTGTTAAAGGCCAGGGCTTTGATTTGAAAGAAAATATTGGTATTAGCTATAGAAGGACCTTTCTCAGCTGAATGTGCTGTCCTTGGTTGTACAGAACAGTCTACTATGTTGTTAGTGCAGTCAACAATGTTCTTGGTGTTCTATTCTCATTCTTCCATGACTTGTGGTCATTGCTGGCTGACCGGCACTTATTGCCCATCCCCTATTGCCGTTGAGGTGGTGGTAAGCTGCATTTTGAACTGCTGTGGCTTATTTGGTGAAGGCAAGCCCTCAATTTTGTTGGGGAGGGATTCCAGGATTTGGACCCAGCAACACTGAAGGAGTGGCAATATTTTTCCAAGTCAATGTACGGCCTGACCTGAGGAGAAACTTGCAAGTGGTGACTTTGTTGCCTTTGTCCTTCTAGATGGCGGTGATTGGGGGTTTGGAACGTGCTATCTTAGGAGCCTTGTGAATTTCTGCTTTACACATTAATGATAGTATATGCACTGCTGCTACTAAGTGTCAGGTGGTGGAGAGAGTGAATGTTTGTGAAAGTGATGCCAATGAAGCAGATTGCTTTGTCCTGGATAGTGTCAAGTTTCTTGAGTGTTGTTGGAACTGTGTTCATCCAGATAAGTGAGAGGTATTCCACCACACTCTGGAGTTGTGCTTGGTAGATGGTGGAAAGGTTTTGGGGAGACAGGAGATGAGCTACTCACTGCAAAGATACTTTGCCTGTGACTTCTTGTTCTGGGCATGACTCCAACCGGTGGATAGTTTCTCCTGACTCCCAGTGACTCCAGTGTTGCTAGAGCTCCTTGGGACTATACTTGGTTAAATAGGGGCTTACTGTCAAGGGAGTCATTCTTCCCTCACTTCTAGAGTTCTGTTTTTTTTCTATGTTTGAAGCAAGACTTTGAGGTCTAGACCTGAGTGGCCCTGGCGAAACCTAAACTGACCATCATTGAGCAGATTATTGTGAAACAAATGCTGCCTGATGGCATTGTTTATGACACCTTACATCATTTTGCTGACGATTGAGCATAGACTGATGGGACAATAATTAATTGTCTGTGTTGAATTTGTCTTTTTTTGTGTGTGTATTGTTTTCTCTACGTTATCTGTATGATGCCAGTGTTGTAGCTGTGTTGGAACAGACTGGCGCTGCAAGTTCTAGAGCAGAATTGAAGAGTACACGTGATTACCAGTCAGCACCCTCTTCATATGCAGTATAAATTTGTTATTCTTTGAGATTTGGTATTTTTGTGATTCGGTCCTGGTAAGTGAAAGATGAAAAGCTTCAGCAGTTTTCTTTGTTTCATCCCAACAATGTTTAAGTTCTGTGATACCAGGCAACTACTAGTACAGTTACTGGTCTAATACTTAATGGAAGTTTGTCATTTTTTTTCTCCATTCTGCTTTGTTAAACCTAAGTTGATTCATCAATTTTCAACCTGTATTTAGAATTTTAAAATCAACATGAATAATTAATTTAAATTAAAAATATTCAAAATATTTCTATAAACAGTTAAATTGGCTGGTTGTATCCAAATTTGCTGCTGATGCACGGATAGGGAAGAAAGCAAGTTGTGAACAGAATAAATAGATAACAAAGTGTGGAGCTGGATGAACACAGCAGGCCAAGCAGCATCTCAGGAGCACAAAAGTTGACGTTTTGTGCCTAGACCCTTCATCAGAGAGGCGGATGGGGAGAGGATTCTGGAATAAATAGGGAGAGAGGGGAGGCAGACCGAAAATGGATAGCAGTGGGAGAGAGATCCCCTGAGGTTGGTCCGGAGGGAGGAGGGTAACTTCTTCAGGTTAGGCATCCTGGAAGAGGCTTTGCAGTGAGGTTAAAATTGTATCAGTGATAATGGGAACTGCAGATGCTGGAGAATCCGAGATAACAAAGTGTGGAGCTGGATGAACAGAATATAAAGAGTTTGTGAGGATAAATTGAGTAAAAACCAAAAGAACTGTGGATGCTGTAAATCAGAAACCAAAACAAAGTTGCTGGAAAAGCTCTGCAGGTCTGGCAGCATCTGTGGAGGAGCAAATAGAGTTAACGCTTCGGTTCCGGTGACCCTTCCTCAGATAAGTTGTGATAGGGCAAAGTTTTGGCAGTTTGATGTTAATGTGGTTAAGGTGAGGTTGTCAATTTCTGCAGAAATAATACAGTAGCAGATTCAGTTTAAATGGAGAGAGATTACAGAGTGCTGCTGTGCAAAGGTATCAGGGTATCTCTGTGCAAAAATTACAAATGGTTAATATGCAGTTATGGGAGTGGTTAGGAATGCAGACTAAAAGTTGACCTTTGTTAGAAGGGTAATGGAGTTTTAAAAATTGAGAAGTTTTGCTACAACTGTACAAGGATTTGTGAGACTGCACCAAAGCAGGGTTGAGGAGGCTGCATTTAATCTACTTTGCATTTAGAAAACTGAGACATAATCTTATTTAAATAAGGAGTTTGAGAGGGTAGGGACAGAGACAGTGCTTCTGCTCACAGGGAAATCTAGAATTAGGAGGGGATAGTTTAAAAATAAAGGGTCTCCCAAGTAAGACAGGGATGAGTAGGAATTTCTTCTGATGATAGATTGGTAAAGGAATCATAGGTTATGGGATGGCAGTCATATCAGCATGATCTTATTGAGTGGTGTAATAGGCTCAATGGGCTGAATTGCCTACTTGTACTTTTGTTTCTTATAATCTCGAGATTATTGTGAAATACATAGCAGAATCTTCCACTCTAACCAGAGCAATGCATTATTCACATTGTATCTTTAGAAAAAAAACTCTCAATTCTTTTTTGCAGCTATAGCTCTGTTACTGCTGAGACCCTTGTGATTTATAATATAATACAATTCAATTCAATACAGCACAGGAACAGGCCCTTCGGCCAAAGAAGCCTGTACCAATTCCTGGTCCTTATTTAGATCCGCTACTTACTGCCCATTCGCAGTTTCTATCCCTTTATTCACCTTCTGTTTATGTGTCTATCAAGATGTACGTTAAATGTTGCTAACATACCTGCTTCCACCACCTCCACGGGCAGTGTGTTCTGGGCACCCACCATCCTCTCTGTGAAACATTTTCCCCACCCTTCTCCCCTCAACTCTCCTGCCTCACCTTGAACCTGTGCCCTCTTATTGTTGACCTTTCCACCTGGGAGAAAGCCTCTGACTACCCACCCTGTCCATGCCTTTCATAGGTTGCCCCTCAGCTTCTGTTTTTCCAGTGAAAATAATTCAAGTTTATCCAACCTCTCCTCATAACTAAAACCCTCCAGTCCAGGCAACATCCTGGAAAACCACCTCTGCACTCTCTCCACAGCATCCACATCCTTCTGGTAGTGTGGCAACCAGAACTGTTTGCAATATTCCATTGTGGCCTAACTAAAGTTTTGTGCAACTGTTATATAATTCAGCAACTTTTGTATTCGATGAAGTCAAGCATTCTGTTTGCCGCCTTGACCAACTTCTCTACTTGTGTTGCAACTTTCTGGGATCTGTGGACCTGTACACCCAGATCCTTCTGCATGTCAGTGCTCCTAAGGATTCCACCGTTTATTGTATAATTCACACCTGAGTTTGATCTTCCAAAATGCACCACCTCACATTTGTCTGGATTAAACTACAGCTGCCGTTTCTCTGCCCAAATCTGCAACCTGTCAATATCCCATTGTATCCTTTGCCAATCCTCCTGGCTATCTCCAAGTCCGCCAATTTTGGTGTCATCTGCAAACTTACTATATCTTGTGAATTGTTCTGCAAATTTCTTTTTCGAAAGAGTTGTTTCGTGGAAATGTCTATATTTTATCATTTTCTTTTCTTTCACAGTTTGTAACTTCATGTGCCATGAGAAATGTTTAAGAAATGTGAAGACCCTTTGTTCCTGTTTGGCACCAAACTTGGTAAAGGTAAATAAACTAATGGATGCAATGCTGGTTTAAATTTTCACTAAAACTTGGTCCCACTGAAAAGAAAATAAAATGGTTCATTATTTGTTAGTTCTTAATTGGAGGGAAGTTGGTCCTATAATTGTTTCTTTGTAGAATTTAAAAGAAAGTTTTTCTGGTGGGTTCATACTGTCCGAGGATTGTTAGAAAAGGCATCAGCACTCCTTAGGCACTGTGCATTATAAACACAGAACTGTCCTTTTATTACAAATGTAGTACCTTAACAATAAAATTCTAATCTCTTTTGATGTGCTGCTGTGGTGTTCCTCTTAGAACCACAGAAGCCTTGTTGTGTTGAAGGTGTATATTTTGTCCATTGCTCCTGCACTGGCTCTTCAAATGATCATCATTATCTAGTGCCAATCTCGTGCTTTTTCTTCATACCCTTGCAAGTATTTTTTATCCTGATAATTCCTCAATAACCTCCTGAAAACATCAGTTGGACCTGTTTACACCACACTTCCAAGCTGTGATTTCCAGACCCTAACTATTTGCTATGTGATAAAGCTTTTCCTCACATCACACTTGTTCATTTTGCAAATCAATTCAAGTCTATACTGTCTTGCTTCTTTTATGAGTGGGAATAGTTTCTCCCTATCTACTCTATACGGCTTGCTCGTGATTTTTAAAACCTTGATCCAGCTAAGTAGCTAGGGGAAAAACTATTGGTCTCTATGGATGGTATTTCCATCAGTCTAGGTTGGCAATGGCCTAGTGATATTATCACTGAACTATTAATCCGGAGACTGAGGTCATGTTCTGGTGACCTGGATTTGAATCCTGCCATGGCAGATTGTGGAATTTGAATTCAGTAGTAAATCTAGAAATAAGAATCCAGTGATAACAATGAAACCACTGCTGATTGTTAGGAAAAACCCATATGGTTCATTCATGTTTTTTACTGGTCTGACCTACATGTGACCCCACACCCATAGTTCACTTTTAACGGCCTTCTGGGCAATTAGGCCAGCACAGTTAATGCTGGTCCAGCCAGTGTCACCCAATTCCCATGAATGAGCAAAGTAAAATCTATCTATCACAAATGTAGATGTCCATCGCAGTATTGATAGAAGTGACACTGCAAAGTCCCTTGTCTCGTCTTCATGTTGAGGGTTTTCTCCATCATGTTGTGTAGAACTACAACTTTGCTAAATGAGACAGACTTTGAACAGAACGAGCAAATCCAAATTAGACATTCATTTGGGGCTGCAGAATTGTATTCAATTACAGGAGATCATCCCTAGTGAATTAGAGTACAGGAGGACATGCCAGGAACAGCACCAGATGAGGCAAGTGAATGTGCTGTGACCAAATTCACAGATGACTCAAAAGTAGGTGGGAAGGCAAGAGGGTGATGAGAGTCTGGAATGCCCTGCCTGGGAAGGTGGCAGGGGTAAATAGCCTCACATGCTTTAAAAAGTACCTGAATGAGTACTTGGCATGTGATAATATTCAAGGCTACGACCCAAGCGCTGGTAAATGAGATTTGGTTGTAGGTCAGGTGTTTCTCATGTTTTGTTGCAGACTAAATGGGCTGAAAGGCCTTTTCTGTACTATATAGTAAGCCTAATGAAACAATAGGTTAATGCTGTCAGACTTCATCTAATTGTGATGGCAGAAACTCCATTTGGGTCCGATAGTTCTCATATGAGCTCTGAGAAATAATTCACTGTGGATCCCTGAATTTAAAAAAAAAGCAACACAATAAAGCTTCATAACATTGAGAACAAAGGACAGTATAGCGGAGGAACAGGTCTTTTGGCCAACCAAACCAGTGCCCAGACATGATCCCTTTCTAAACTAAGAACCTTTTGCCTGTACGCAGTCCATATCCCTCCTTTTCTTGAATCTTTATGTATCTGTCCAGATGCCTCTTACAAATGTTGCTATTATGTCTGTTTATACCACCTCCACTGGATGCGCATTCGAGGCACTAACCACCATCTGTGTAAAAAAAAACTTGCCTGTCATGTCTCCTTTGAATTTACCCCCTTTTACTTTAAACCTATGTCCCTTGTAATTGAAATTTCTACTCTGGGGGAAAAAGGCTCTGACAATCCATTTTATTCTATGCCTGTCATAATTCTGTTAAATTCTGTCAGGTTGCCCCACAACCTGTGATGTTCAAGTGAAAACAAACCAAGTTTGTTCGTCATCCTCATAGCTAATACCCTCCAAACCAGACAAATGCTGAAAAACCTTCCCTGTATCCTCTCCAAAGCCTCCACATCTTTGCGTGCTGTGGTGACCAAAACTGTACCAAATATTCCAAATGTGGCCTGACTAAAGTTCCATACTAAATCAACATAACTTTTCCAGTTTTTATATTCTGTGCTCCAACAAATGAAGGCAAGCATGCCATATGCCTTCTTGACCACCTTATCCACTTGTTTTGCCACTTTTGGGGAACTGTGGACCTGTATGCTGAAATCCCTCTGTGCATTAATGCTTTTAAGGGCTTTGCCTTTTGTTGTATACTTACCTCCTGCATTAGACTTTCCAAAGTGCATCGCCTCGCCATTTGTCCAGATTAATTTCCATTGTAACTTCTCCACACAAATTTCCAGCCCATCCAAATCATGCTGTATCCCTTGGCAATTTTCCTCCCTATCTACAGCTCCCTTAGTCTCGGTGAACTTACAGAGTTACTAATCAGAACACCTAAGTTCTCCTCCAAAAACTGCAAAAATCGGTGGTCCCAGCACTGATCACGGTTGAGCATCACTGTTGACAGGTCTCCAGTATGAAAAGCACCCTTCTACTGCTACTGTTGGTCTTCTGTGACCAAGTTAGTTCTGTATGCATTGTATCATAGAAATAGAACATTACAGCACAGTACAGGCCCTTCGGCCCTCGATGTTGTGCCGACCTGTCATACTGATCTCAAGCCCATCTAACCTACACTATTCCATGTACATCCATATGCTTATCCAATGATGACTTAAACGTACCTAAAGTTGGCGAATCTACTACCGTTGCAGGCAAAGCGTTCCATTCCCTTACTACTCTCTGAGTAAAGAAACCACGTCTGACATCTGTCCTATAT